>NW_026115083.1:0-94079 GCF_025201925.1 Gopherus flavomarginatus
ACCTACCCCTGGGGGCCCCAACACCAGCTCCAGGGTCCCAACCCCTGAGCGCCCGAACCATAGCCCCAGGGGCCTAATCCCTGGGGGCCCAACACCAACTCCAAGGACCCAACCCCTGAGCGCCCGAACAATACCTCCAGGGGCCTAACCCCTGGTGCGCCAACACGAGCTCCAGGAGCCCAACCCCTGGGGGCCCCGACACCAGCTCCAGGGTCCCAACCCCTGAGCGCCTGAACCATAGCTCCAGGGGCCTAACCCCCGGGGGCCCCAACCACAGCTCCAGGGGCCCAACCCCTGGGGCCCTCGACCCCAGCTCCAGGGGCCCAATCCCTGAGCGCCCGAACCATAGCTCCAGGGGCCCAACCCCTGAGCGCCCGAACCATAGCTCCAAGGGCCTAACTCCTGGGGCCCCAAAACCAGCTCCAGGGGCCCAACCCCTGGGGGCCCCAACACCAGCTCCAGGGGCCCAACCCCTGATCGCCCGAACCATAGCTCCAGGGGAATAACCCCTGGGGCCCCAACACCAGCTCCAGGGATCCAACCCCTGGGGGCCCTAATACAAGCTCCAGGGGCCCAACCCCTGAGCGCCCGAACCATAGCTCCAGGGGCCTAATCCCTGGGGGCCCAAACCCCAGCTGCAGCGGCCCAACTCCTGGGAGCTCCAAAACCAGCTCCAGGGGCCCAATCCCTGGGAGCCCCAACACCAGCTCCAGGGGACCAACCCCAGAGCGCCCTAACCATAGCTCCAGGGGCCCAACCCCTGGTGGCCCCAACACCAGCTCCAGGGGCCCAACCCCTCTGCGCCGGAACCATAGCTCAAGGGACCTAATCCCTGGGGCCCCAACACCAGCTCCAGGGGCCCAACACCTGGGGTCCCAAACACCCGGTCCAGGGTCCAAACCCCTGAGCGCCCGAACCATAGCTCCAGGGGCCTATCCCCCGGGGGCCACAATCCCAGGTCCAGGGGCCAAACCCCTGGAGCCCTCGACCCCAGCTCCAGGGGCCCAATCCCTGAGCGCCCGAACCATAGCTCCAGGGGCCCAACCCCTGAGCGCCCGAACCATAGCTCCAGGGGCCTAAACCCTGGGGCCCCAAAACCAGCTCCAGGGGCCCAACCCCTGGGGGCCCCAACACCAGCTCCAGGGGCCGAACCCATGATCACCCGAACCATAGCTCCAGGGGAATAACCCCTGGGGCCCCAACACCAGCTCCAGGGGTCCAACCCCTGGGGGCCCTAATACAAGCTCCAGGGGCCCAACCCCTGAGCGCCCGAACCATAGCTCTAGGGGCCTAATCCCTAGGGGCCTCAAAACCAGCTCCAGGGGCCCAACCCCTGAGCGCCCGAACGATACCTCCAGGGGCCTAACCCCTGGGGGCCCCAACACCAGCTCCAGGGGCCCAACCCCTGAGCGCCTGAAGCATAGCTCCAGGGGCCTAACCCCTGGGGGCCCCCACCCCAGCTCCAGGGGCCTAACCCCTGGGGCCCTAGACCCCAGCTCCAGGGGCCTAACCCCTGAGCGCCCGTACCAGAGCTCCAGGGTCCTAACCCTTGGGGGCCCAAACCCCAGCTCCAGCGGCCCAACCCCTGGGGGCCCCAACACCAGCTCCAGGGGCTCAACCCCTGAGCGCCCGAACCATAGCTCCAGGGGCCTAACCCCTGGGGCCCCAACAACAACTCCAGGAGCCCAACCCCTGGGGGCCCCAACACCAGCTCCAGGGGCCCAACCCCTCAGCGCCCGAACCATAGCTCAAGGGGCCTAATCCCTGGGGCCCCAACACCAGCTCCAGGGGCCCAACCCCTGAGTGCCCGAACCATAGCTCCAGGGGCCTAATCCCTGGGGGCCCCCACCCCAGCTCCAAGGGCCCAACCCCTGAGCGCCCGAACCATAGCTCCAGGGGCCTAATCCCTGGGGACCCCAAAACCAGCTCCAAAGGCCCAACCCCTGAGCGTCCGAACGATACCTCCAGGGGCCAAACTACTGGGGGACCCAACACCAGCTCCAGGGGCCCAAACCCTGAGCGCCCGAACCAAAGCTCCAGGGGCCTAAACCCTGGGGGCCCGCACCCCAGCTCCAGGGGCCCAACCCCTGGGGCCCTCGACCCCAGTTCCAGAGGCCCAAACCCTGAGCGCCCAAACAATACCTCCAGGGGCCTAATTCCTGTGGGCCCCAACACCAGCTCCTCGGGCCCTACCCCTGAGTGCCCGAACCATAGCTCCAGGGGCCAAACCACTGGGGGCCCCCACCCAAGCTCGAAGGTCCCAACCCCTGAGCGCCCGAACCATAGCGCCAGGAGCCTAACCCCTGGGGCCCCAACACCAGCTCCAAGGGCCCAACCCCTGGGGCCCTCGACCCCAGCTCCAGAGGCCCAAACCCTGAGCTCCCGAACAATACCTCCAGGGGCCTAATCCCTGTGGGCCCCAACACCAGCTCCTCGGGCCCTACCCCTGAGTGCCCGAAACATAGCTCCAGGGTCCTAACCCCTGGGTCCCCAACACCAGCTCCAGGGGCCCAACCCCTGGGGGTCCCAACACCAGCTCCAGGGGCCCAACCCCTGAGCGCCCGAACCATAGCTACAGGGTCCTAACCCCTGGGGCCCCAACACCAGCTCCAGGGGTCCAACCCCTCGGGGCCATAACACCACCTCCAGGGACCCAAACCCTGAGCGCCCGAACCATAGCTCCAGGGGCCTAATCCCTGGGGACCCCAAAACCAGCTCCAAAGGCCCAACCCCTGAGCGTCCGAATGATACCTCCAGGGGCCAAACTCCTGGGGGACCCAACACCAGCTCCAGGGGCCCAAACCCTGAGCGCCCGAACCAAAGCTCCAGGAGCCTAAAACCTGGGGGCCCGCACCCCAGCTCCAGGGGCCCAACCCCTTGGGCCCTCGACCCCAGCTCCAGAGGCCCAAACCCTGAGCGCCCGAACAATACCTCCAGGGGCCTAATTCCTGTGGGCCCCAACACCAGCTCCTCGGGCCCTACCCCTGAGTGCCCGAACCATAGCTCCAGGGGCCTAACCCCCGTTGCCCCAACCCCAGCTCCAGAGGCCCAACCCCTGGGGGCTCCAACACCAGCTCCAGGGTTCCAACCCCTGAGCGACCGAATCATAGCTCCAGGGGCCTAACCCCTGGGGGCTCCAACACCAGCTCCAGGGGCCCATCCCCTGAGCGCTCGAACAATACCTCAACGGGCCTAATCCCTGGGGGACACAAAAGCAGCTCCAAGGGCATAAGCCCTTAGCGCCTGAACGATACCTCCAGGAGCCTAACCTCTGGGGGCCCCAACACCAGCTCCAGGGGCCCAACCCCTGAGCGCCCGAACCATAACTCCAGGGGCCTAACCCCTGGGGGCCCCCACCCCAGCTCCAGGGGCCTAACCCCTGGGGCCCTAGACCCCAGCTCCAGGGGCCTAACCCCTGAGCGCCCGTACCAGAGCTCCAGGGTCCTAACCCTTGGGGGCCCAAACCCCAGCTCCAGCGGCCCAACCCCTGGGGGCCCCAACACCAGCTCCAGGGGCTCAACCCCTGAGCGCCCGAACCATAGCTCCAGGGGCCTAACCCCTGGGGCC
Organism: Gopherus flavomarginatus; assembly: GCF_025201925.1. Lineage (NCBI taxonomy): Eukaryota > Metazoa > Chordata > Testudines > Testudinidae > Gopherus > Gopherus flavomarginatus. The sequence goes on from NW_026115083.1 coordinate 3,568, forward strand.
CCAACAACAACTCCAGGAGCCCAACCCCTGGGGACCCCAACACCAGCTCCAGGGGCCCAACCCCTCAGCGCCCGAACCATAGCTCAAGGGGCCTAATCCCTGGGGCCCCAACACCAGCTCCAGGGGCCCAACCCCTGAGTGCCCGAACCATAGCTCCAGGGGCCTAATCCCTGGGGGCCCCCACCCCAGCTCCAAGGGCCCAACCCCTGAGCGCCCGAACCGTAGCTCCAGGGGCCTAATCCCTGGGGACCCCAAAACCAGCTCCAAAGGCCCAACCCCTGAGCGTCCGAACGATACCTCCAGGGGCCAAACTACTGGGGGACCCAACACCAGCTCCAGGGGCCCAAACCCTGAGCGCCCGAACCAAAGCTCCAGGGGCCTAAACCCTGGGGGCCCGCACCCCAGCTCCAGGGGCCCAACCCCTGGGGCCCTCGACCCCAGTTCCAGAGGCCCAAACCCTGAGCGCCCAAACAATACCTCCAGGGGCCTAATTCCTGTGGGCCCCAACACCAGCTCCTCGGGCCCTACCCCTGAGTGCCCGAACCATAGCTCCAGGGGCCAAACCACTGGGGGCCCCCACCCAAGCTCGAAGGTCCCAACCCCTGAGCGCCCGAACCATAGCGCCAGGAGCCTAACCCCTGGGGCCCCAACACCAGCTCCACGGGCCCAACCCCTGGGAGCCCCAACACAAGCTCCAGGGGCCCAACCCCTGAGCGCCCGAACCATAGCTCCAGAGGCCTAACCCCTGGGGGCCCCAAACCCAACTCCACGGGCCCAACCCCAGACGGCTCCAACACCAGCTCCAGGGGCCCAACCCCTGAGAGTCCGAAACATAGCTCCAGGGGCCCAACCCCTGACATCCCCAACACCAGCTCCAGGGGCCCAACCCCTGAGCGCCCGAACCATAGCTCCGGGGGCCTAAACCCTGGGGCCCCAACACCAGCTCCAGGAGCCCAGCCCCTGGGGGTCTGAACACCAGTCCAGGGGCCCAACCCCTGAGCGCCCGAAGCATAGCTCGAGGGGCCTAACCCCTCGGGGCCCCAACACCAGCTATAGGGACCCAACCCCTGAACGCCCGAACAATACATCCAGGGGACAAACCCCTGTGGACCCCAACACCAGCTCCAGGGGTCCAACCCCTGAGCGCCCGAACAATAGCTGCAGGGGCGTAACCTCTGGGGGACCACACCCCAGCTCCAATGGCCCAACCCCTGAGCGCTGGAACAATAGCGCCAGGGGCCTAACCCCTGGGGGCCCCAACCCCAGACCCAGGAGCCCAACCCCTGGGGGCCCCAACACCAGCTCCAGGGGCCCAACCCTTTAGCGCCCGAACCATAGCTCCAGGGGCCTAACCCCTGGGGCCCCAACACCAGCTCCAGGGGCCCAACCCCTGGGGGCCCCAACACCAGCTCCAGGGGCCCAACCCCTGAGCGCCCGAACCATAGCTCCAGGTGCATAACCCCCGGGGGCCCCAAACCCAGCTCCAGGGGCCCAACCCGTCGGGCCCTCGACCCTAGCTCCAGGGGCCCAACCCCTGAGCGCCTGAACCATCGCTCCAGGTTCCTAACCCCTGGGGGCCCCAACACCAGCTGCAGCGGCCCAACCCCTGAGCGCTCGACCAATACCTCCAGGGGCCTAACCCCTGGGGGCCCCAACACCAGCTCCAGGGGCCCAACCCCTGAGCGCTCGAACCATAGCTCCAGGGGCCTAACCCCTGGGGCCCCAACACCAGCGCCAGGGGCCCAAACCCTGGGGGCCACAACATCAACTCCAGGGGCCCAACCCCTGAGCGCCCGAACCATAGCTCCAGGGGCCTAACCCCTGGGGGCCCCAACACCAGCTCCAGGGGTCCAACCCCTGAGCGCCCGAACCATAGCTCCAGGGGCCTAACCCCTGGGGGCCCCAACCCCAGCCCTAGGAGCCCAACCCCTGGGGGCCCCAACACCAGCTACAGGGGCCCAACCCCTGAGCGCCCGAACCATAGCTCCAGGGGCCTAACCCCTGGGGGCTCCAACACCAGCTCCAGGGGCCCAACCCATGAGCGCTCGAACAATACCTCCAGGGGCCTAAACCCTGGGGGCCCCAACACCAGCTACGGGGGCCCAACCCCTCAGCGCCCGAACCATAGCTCCAGGGGTTTAACCCCCGGGGGTTCCAAAACCAGCTCCAGGGGTCCAACCCCTGAGCGCCCGAACCATAGCTGCAGGGGCCTAAACCCTGGGGGCCCCCACTCCTGCTCCAACAGCACAACTCCTGAGCGCCGGAACCAGAGCTCCAGGGGTCTAATCCCTGGGGCTCCAACACCAGCTCCAGGGGCCCAACACCTGGGGGCCCCAACACCAGCTCCAGGGCCCCAACCCCTGAGCGCCCGAACCATAGCTCCAGGGGCCTAACCCCTGGGGGCCCCCACCCCAGCTCCAAGGGCCCAACCCCTGAGCGCCCGAACCATAGCCCCAGGGGCCCAACCCCCGAGCGCCCGAACCATAGCTCCAGGGGTCCAACCCCTGGGGGCCCCAACACCAGCTCCAGGGGCCCAACCCCTGAGCGCCCGAACCATAGCTCCAGGGGCCTAACTCCTGGGGGCCCCAACCCCAGCTCCAGGGGCCCAACCCCTGGGGGCCCCAACACCAGCTCCAGGGGCCCAACTCCTGAGCGCCCGAACCATAGCCCCAGGGGCCTAACCCTCGTTGCCCCAACCCCAGCTCCAGAGGCCCAACCCCTGGGGGCTCCAACACCAGCTCCAGGGTTCCAACCCCTCAGTGACCGAATCATAGCTCCAGGGGCCTAACCCCTGGGGGCTCCAACACCAGCTCCAGGGGCCCATCCCCTGAGCGCTCGAACAATACCTCAAGGGGCCTAATCCCTGGGGGACCCAAAAGCAGCTCCAAGGGCATAAGCCCTTAGCGCCCGAACGATACCTCCAGGAGCCTAACCTCTGGGGGCCCCAACACCAGCTCCAGGGGCCCAACCCCTCAGCACCCGAACCATAACTCCAGGGGCCTAACCCCTGGGGGCCCCCACCCCAGCTCCAGGGGCCTAACCCCTGGGGCCCTAGACCCCAGCTTCAGGGGCCTAACCCCTGAGCGCCCGTACCAGAGCTCCAGGGGCCTAACCCCTGGGGGCCCAAACCCCAGCTCCAGCGGCCCAACCCCTGGGGGCCCCAACACCAGCTCCAGGGGCTCAACCCCTGAGCGCCCGAACCATAGCTCCAGGGGCCTAACCCCTGGGGCCCCAACAACAACTCCAGGAGCCCAACCCCTGGGGACCCCAACACCAGCTCCAGGGGCCCAACCCCTCAGCGCCCGAACCATAGCTCCAGGGGCCTAATCCCTGGGGGCCCCCACCCCAGCTCCAAGGGCCCAACCCCTGAGCGCCCGAACCATAGCGCCAGTGGCCTAACCCCTGGGGCCCCAACAAAAGCTCCAGGGGCCCAACCCCTGGGAGCCCCAACACCAGCTCCAGGGGCCCAACCCTAGAGCTCCCGAACCATAGCTCCATGCAGGAAATGCTCTCTGCATTACCCTGCGTGACCACAAGGTGACACTGTTGCTCCATGCGGGGAAATGCTCTGTTTATTACCCTGTTTGGCTATATGGTGTCACTGTTGCTCTAGGCGGGGAAATGCTCTGTGCATTACCGTATGTGGCCACACGGTGTCACTCTTGCTCCATGCAGCAAATGCTCTGGGCATTACCCTGCATAGCCACACTGTGTTACTGTTGCTCCATGCGTGAAATGCTCTGGGCAGTACTGTGATGGAGTGGGGACTTTCTGTGTGGGGGATGGGAGAGCAGGGGGTGACTTTAGCTCAGGGGACCAAACACCAGCTCCAGGGGCCCAACTCCTGAGCGCCCGAAACATAGCTCCAGGGGCCTAACCCCTGGGAGCCCCAACACCAGCTCCAAGGGCCCAACGCCTGAGAGACCGAACAATACCTACAGGGGCCTAACCCCTGGGAGACCCAACACCAGCTCCAGGGGCCCAACCCCTGAGCGCCCGAACCATAGCTCCAGGGGCCTAACCACTGGGGACCCCCACCCCAGCTCCAAGGGCCCAACCCCTGCGCGCCCGAACCATAGCTCCAGGGGCCCAACCCCTGAGCGCCCGAACCATAGCTCCACGGGCCTCACCCCTGGGGCCCCAACACCAGCTCCAGGAGCCCATCCCCTGGGGGCCCCAACACCAGCTCCAGGGGCCGAACCCCTCAGCGCCCTAACCATAGCTCCAGGGGCCCAACCCCTGGAGGCCCCAACACCAGCTCCAGGGGCCCAACCCCTCAGCGCCCGAACCATAACTCAAGGGGCCTAATCTCTGGGGCCCCAACACCAGCTCCAGGGGCCCAACCCCTGGGGGCCCCAACACCAGCTCCAGGGTCCGAACCCCTGAGCGCCCGAACCATAGCTCCAGGGGCCTAATCCCTGGGGGCCCAACACCAGCTCCAAGGACTCAACCCCTGAGCGCCCGAACAATACCTCCAGGGACCTAACCCCTGGGAGACCCAACACCAGCTCCTCGGGCCCTACCCCTTAGTTCCCGAACCATAGCTCCAGGGGCCTAACCACTGGGGGCCCCCACCCCAGCTCTAAGGGCCCAACCCCTGAGCGCCCGAACCATAGCTCCAGGGGCCTAACCCCTGGGGCCCCAACAGCAGCTCCAGGGACCCAACCCCTGGGCGCCCCAACACCAACTCCAGGGTCCCAACCCCTGAGCGCCCGAACTATAGCTCCAGGAGCCTAACCCCCGGGGGCCCCAACCACAGCTCTAGGGGCCCAACCCCTGCAGGCCCCAAAACCAGCTCCAGAAGCCCAACACCTGAGCGCCCGAACCATAGCTCCAGGGGCCTAATCCCTGGGGGTCTCAACACCAGCTCCAAGGGCCCAACCCCTGAGCGCCCGAACCATAGCTCCAGGTTCCTAATCCCTGGGGCCCCAACACAAGCTCCAGGGGCCTAACCCCTTGGGGCCCCAACACCAGCTCCAGGGGCTCAAACCCTGAGCGCCCGAACCATAGCTCCAGGGGTCTAACCACCGGGGGCTCCAGCCCCAGCTCCAGGGGTCCAACACCTGAACGCCCGAACCATAGCTGCAGGGGCTGGACCCCTGGAGCTGGTGTTGGGCGCTCAGAGGTTAGGCCCCTGGAGGTATCGTTCGGGCGCTGAGGGGTTGGCCCCTTGGAGCTGGTGTTGGGTCCCCCAGGGGTTAGGCACCTGGAGGTATTGTTCGGGCGCTCAGGCGTTGGGCCCTTGGAGCTGGTGTTGGGGCCCCCAGGGTTTGGGCCCCTGTAGCTGGTGTTGGGGCCCCAGGGGTTAGGCCCCTGGAGCTATGGTTCGGGCTCTCAGGGGTTGGGCCCCTGGAGCTGGTGTTGGGGCCGTCAGGGGTTGGGCCTCTGGAGTTGGGGTTGGGGCCCCCAGGTGTTAGGCCCTTGGAGCTATGGTTCGGGCGCTCAGGGGTTGGGCCCCTGGAGCTGGTGTTGGGGACCCCAGGGGTTCGGCCCCTGGCGCTTGTGTTGGGGCCCCAGGGGTTAGGCCCCTGTAGCTATGGTTCGAGCGCTGAAGGGTTGGTCCCCTGGAGCTGGTGTTGGGGTCCCCATGGGTTCGGACCCTGGAGATATTGTTCGAGTGCTCAGGGGTTGGGCCCCTGGAGCTGGTGTTGGGGCCCCCAGGGGTTAGGCCCCTGTAGCTGTGGTTCGGGCACTCAGGGGTTGGGCCCATGGAGCTGGTGTTGGGGCCCAGGGGCTGGGCCCCTGGAGCTGGTGTTGGGGCCGCAGGGGTTAGGCCCCTGGAGCTATGGTTCGGGCGCTCAGGGTTTGGGCCCCTGGGGCTATGGTTCGGGCGCTCAGGGATTGGGCCCCTGGTGCTGGAGTCGAGGGCTCCAGGGGTTTGGCCCCTGAACCTGGGGTTCTGGCCCCCGTGGGATAGGCCCCTGGAGCTATGGTTCGGGCGCTCAGGGGTTGGGCCCCTGGAGCTGGTGTTGCGGCCCTCAGGGGTTGGGCCCCTGGACCTGGTGTTGTGGCCCCAGGGATTAGGCCCCTAGAGCTAAGGTTCGGGCGCTAAGGGGTTGGGCCCCTGGAGCTGGTGTTGGGGCCCCTAGGGGTTGGGCCCCTGGAGGTGGTGTTGGGGCCCCAGGGGTTAGGCCCCTGGAGCTATGGTTCGGGCGCTCAGGGGTTGGGCCCCTGGAGCTGGGGTCGAGGGCTCCAGGCGTTTGGCCCCTGGACCTGGGGTTGTGGCCCCCGGGGGTTAGGCCCCTGGAGCTATGGTTCGGTCGCTCAGGGGTTGGGCCCCTGGAGCTGGTGTAGGGGCCCCAGGGATTAGGCCCCTGGAGCTATGGTTCAGGCGCTCAGGGGTTGGGCCCCTGGAGCGATGGTTTGGACGCTCAGGGGTTGGGCCCCTAGAGCTGGTGTTGGGGCCCCCAGGGGTTGGGCCTCTGGGGCTGGGGTTGGGGCCCCCAGGGGTTAGGCCCCTGGAGCTTTGGTTCGAGCGCTCAGGTTTTGGGCCCTTGGAGCTGGGGTGGGTTCCCCCAGGGGTTAGGCCCCTGTGCTATGGTTCGAGCGCTCAGGAGTTGGGCCCCTGGAGCTGGTGTTGGGGCACCAAGGGATTAGGCCCTTGGAGGTATTGTTCGGGCGCTCAGGGGTTGTGCCCTTGGAGCTGGTGTTGGGCCCCCAGGGATTAGGCCCCTGGAGCTATGGTTCAGGCGCTCAGGGGTTGGGCCCCTGGAGCGATGGTTTGGACGCTCAGGGGTTGGGCCCCTGGAGCTGGTGTTGGGGCCCCCAGGGGTTGGGCTCCTGGGGCTGGGGTTGGGGCCCCCAGGGGTTAGGCCCCTGTAGCTATGGTTCCGGCGCTCAGGGGTTGGGCCGTTGGAGCTGGGGTGGGGGCCCCAGGGGTTAGGCCTCTGCAGCTATGGTTCGGTCGCTCAGGGGCTGGACCCCTGGAGCTGGTGTTGGGGCCCACAGGGGTTAGGCCCCTGGTGGTATTGTTCGGGCTCTCAGGGGTTGGGCCCCTGGAGCTGGTGTAGGGGCCCCCAGGGGTTAGGCCCCTGGAGGGATCGTTCGGGCGCTCAGGGTTTGAGCCCTTGGAGCTGGTGTTAAGGCCCCCAGGGATTAGGCTCGTGGAGCTATGGTTCGGGCGCTCAGGGGTTGGGCCCCTGGAGCTGGGGTCGAGGGCTCCAGGGGTTTGGCCCCTGAACCTGGGGTTCTGGCCCCCGTGGGTTAGGCCCCTGGAGCTATGGTTCGGGCGCTCAGGGGTTGGGCCCCTGGAGCTGGTGTTGCGGCCCCCAGGGGTTGGGCCCCTGGAGCTGGTGTTGGGGCCCCAGGGATTAGGCCCCTGGAGCTATGGTTCGGGCGCTCAGGGGTTGGGCCCCTGGAGCTGGTGTTGGGGACCCCAGGGGTTGGGCCCCTGGAGCTGGTGTTGGGGCCCCAGGGATTATTACCCTGGAGCTATGGTTCAGGCGCTCAGGGGTTGGAACGCTGGAGCTGGTGTTGGGGCCCCCGGGGGTTGGGCCCCTGGAGCTGGGGTTGGGGCACCGGGGGTTAGGCCGATGGAGCTATGGTTCGGGCTTTCAGGGGTTGGTCCCCTGGAGCAGGTGTTGGGGCTCCCAGGGGTTGGGCCCCTGGAGCTGGGGTTGGGGCCCCCAGGGGTTAGGCCCCTGGAGCTATGGTTCGGGCTCTGAGGGGTTGGGCCCCTGGAGCTGGTGTTGGGGCCTCCAGGGGTTGGGCCCCTGGAGCTATGGTTCGGGCGCTGAGGGGTTGGGCCCCTGGAGCTGGTGTTGGGGCCTCCAGGGGTTGGGCCCCTGGAGCTGGGGTTCGGGCCACCAGGTGTTAGGCCTCTGCAGATATGCTTCGGGATCTCAGGGGTTGGGCCCCTGGAGCTGCTGTTGGGGCCCCGAGTGGTAAGGGCCCTGGAGCTGGTGTTGGGGCCCGAGGGGTTAGGCCCCTGGAGCTAAGGTTCGAGCGCTCAGCGGTTGGACCCCTGGAGCTGGTGTTGGGGCCCCCAGGGGTTAGGCCCCTTTAGGGATCGTTCGGGCGCTCAGGGGTTGGGCCCTTGGAGCTGGTGTTGAGGCCCTCAGGGATTAGGCCCTTGGAGCTATGATTCGGGCGCTCAGGGGTTGGGCTGCTGGAGCTGGTGTTGGGGCCCGCAGGGGATGGGCCCCTGGAGCTGTGGTTGGGGTCCCCGGGGGTTAGGAACCTGGAGCTATGGTTCGGGCGCTCAGGGGTTGGGACAATGGAGCTGGTGTTGGGGCCCCCTGGGGTTGGGCTGTGGAGCTGGGGTTGGAGCCCCCGGGGGTTAGACCCCTGGAGCTATGGTTCGGGCGCTGAGGGGTTGGGCCCCTGGAGCTGGTGTTGGGGCCCCCAGTGGTTGAGCCCCTGGAGCTGGTGTTGCCGTCCCAGGGGTTAGGCCCCAGGAGCTATGGTTCCGGCGGTCAGGGGTTGGGCCGTTGGAGCTGGGGTTTTGGGCCCCCAGGGGTTAGCACCTGCAGCTATGGTTCGGGCGCTTAGGGGTTGGACCCCTGGAGCTGGTGTTGGGGTCCACAGCGGTTAGGCCCCTGGAGGTATTGTTTGGGCGCTCAGGGTTTGGGCCCCTGGAGCTGGTGTTGGGGCCCCCAGGGATTAGGCCCCTGGAGGGATCGTTCGGGCGCTCAGGGGTTGGGCCCTTGGAGCTAGTGTTGAGGCCCCCAGGGATTAGGCCCCTGGAGCTATGGTTCGGGCGCTCAGGGGTTGGGCTCCTGGAGCTGGTTTTGGGGCCCGCAGGGGTTGGGCCCCTGGAGCTGTGGTTGGGGCCCACGGGGGTTAGGCCCCTGGAGCTATGGTTCGGGCGCTGAGGGGTTGGGACCCTGGAGCTGGTGTTGGGGCCCACAGGGGTTGGGCCCTGGAGCTGGTGTTGGGGCCCCAGGGGTTAGGCCCCCGGAGCTATGGTTCAGGCTCTCAGGGGTTGGGCCCCTGGAGCTGGTGTTGGGGCCCCAGGGGTTAGGCCCCTTCAGCTATGGTTCGGGCGCTCAGGGGTTGGACCCCTGGAGCTGGTGAAGGGGGCCCACAGGGGTTAGGCCCCTGGAGGTATTGTTCGGGCGCTCAGGGGTTGGGCCCCTGGAGCTGGTGTTGGGGCCCCGAGGGGTTAGGCCCCTCGAGCTATGCTTCGGGCGCTCAGGGGTTTGGCCCCTGGACTGGTTTTGGAGCCCCAAGGGGCTGGGCCCCTGGAGCTGGTGTTGGGGCTGTCAGGGGTTGGGCACCTGGAGCTATGGTTCGGGCTCTCAGGGGTTGGGCCCCTGGAGCTGGGGTTGGGGCCCCCAGGGGTTAGGCCCCTGGAGCTATGGTTCGGGCGCTCAGGGTTTGGGCCCCTGGAGCTGGTGTTGGGGCCCCTGACCTAAAGTCACCCCCTGCTCTCCCATCCCCCACACAGACAGTCCCCACTCCATCACAGTAATGCCCGGAGCATTTCACGCATGGAGCAACAATAATACTGTGTGGCTATGCAGGGTAATGCCCAGAGCATTTGCTTCTTGGAGCAAGAGTGACACCGTGTGGCACCATAGGGTAATGCACAGAGCATTTCCCCGCATTTAGCAACAGTGACACCATGTAGCCACACAGGGTAATACACAAAGCTTTTCCCCTCTTGGAGCAACAGTGACACCTTGTGGTCACGCAGAGTACTGCACAGAGCATTTCCTGCATGGAGCTATGGTTCGGGAGCTCTGGGGTTGGGCCCCTGGAGCTGGTGTTGGGGCTCCCAGGGGTTGAGCCCCTGGAGCTGGTGTTGGGGCCCGAGGGGTGAGGCCCCTGGCGCTATGGTTCGGGCGCTCAGTGGTTGGGCCCTTGGAGCTGGGGTGGGGACCCCCAGTGGTTAGGCCCCTGGAGCTATGGTTCGGGCACTCAGGGGTAGGGCCCGAGGAGCTGGTGTTGGGGCCCCCAGGGATTAGGCCCCTGGAGGTTTTGTTCGGACGCTCAGGGGTTGGGTCCTTGGAGCTGGTGTTTGGCCCCCAGGGGTTAGGCCCCTGGAGGTATCGTTCGGGCGCTCAGGGGTTGGGCCCTTTGAGTTGGTGTTGGGGCCCCCAGGGGTTAGGCCTCTGGAGGTATCGTTCGGGCGCTCATGGGTTGGGCCCTTGGAGCTGGTTTTGGGGCCCCCAGGGATTAGGTCCCTGGAGCTATGGTTCGGGCGCTCAGGGGTTGGGCCTGTGGAGCTGGTGTTACGGCCCCCAGGGGTTGGACCCCTGGAGCTGGTGTTTGAGCCCCAGGGGTTAGGCCCCTGGAGCTATGGTTCGGGCGCTCAGGGGTTGAGCCCCTGGAGCTCGTGTTGGGGCCCCCAGGGGTTGGGCCCCTGGAGCTGGTGTTTCGGCCCCAGGGGTTAGGCCCCTGGAGCTATGGTTTAGGCTCTCAGGGGTTGGGTCCCCGGAGCTGGGGTCGAGGGCTCAAGGGTTTGGCCCCTGGACCTTTTGTTGCGGCCCCCAGGGGTTCGTCCCCTGGAGCTGGTGTTGGGGCCCCAGGGATTAGGCCCCTGGAGCTATGGTTCAGGCGCTCAGGGGTTGGAACGCTGGAGCTGGTGTTGGGGCCCCCGGGGGTTGGGCCCCTGGAGCTGGGGTTGGGGCACCGGGGGTTAGGCCGATGGAGCTATGGTTCGGGCTTTCAGGGGTTGGTCCCCTGGAGCTGGTGTTGGGGCTCCCAGGGGTTGGGCCCCTGGAGCTGGGGTTGGGGCCCCCAGGGGTTAGGCCCCTGGAGCTATGGTTCGGGCTCTGAGGGGTTGGGCCCCTGGAGCTGGTGTTGGGGCCTCCAGGGGTTGGGCCCCTTGTGCTGGGGTTCGGGCCACCAGGTGTTAGGCCTCTGCAGATATGCTTCGGGATCTCAGGGGTTTGGCCCCTGGAGCTGCTGTTGGGGCCCCGAGTGGTAAGGGCCCTGGAGCTGGTGTTGGGGCCCGAGGGGTTAGGCCCCTGGAGCTAAGGTTCGAGCGCTCAGCGGTTGGACCCCTGGAGCTGGTGTTGGGGCCCCCAGGGGTTAGGCCCCTTTAGGGATCGTTCGGGCGCTCAGGGGTTGGGCCCTTGGAGCTGGTGTTGAGGCCCCCAGGGATTAGGCCCCTGGAGCTATGGTTCGGGCGCTCAGGGGTTGGGCTGCTGGAGCTGGTGTTGGTGCCCGCAGGGGATGGGCCCCTGGAGCTGTGGTTGGGGCCCCCGGGGGTTAGGAACCTGGAGCTATGGTTCGGGCGCTCAGGGGTTGGGACAATGGAGCTGGTGTTGGGGCCCCCTGGGGTTGGGCTGTGGAGCTGGGGTTGGAGCCCCCGGGGGTTAGACCCCTGGAGCTATGGTTCGGGCGCTGAGGGGTTGGGCCCCTGGAGCTGGTGTTGGGGCCCCCAGTGGTTGAGCCCCTGGAGCTGGTGTTGCCGTCCCAGGGGTTAGGCCCCAGGAGCTATGGTTCCGGCGGTCAGGGGTTGGGCCGTTGGAGCTGGGGTTTTGGGCCCCCAGGGGTTAGCACCTGCAGCTATGGTTCGGGCGCTTAGGGGTTGGACCCCTGGAGCTGGTGTTGGGGTCCACAGCGGTTAGGCCCCTGGAGGTATTGTTTGGGCACTCAGGGTTTGGGCCCCTGGAGCTGGTGTTGGGGCCCCCAGGGATTAGGCCCCTGGAGGGATCGTTCGGGCGCTCAGGGGTTGGGCCCTTGGAGCTAGTGTTGAGGCCCCCAGGGATTAGGCCCCTGGAGCTATGGTTCGGGCGCTCAGGGGTTGGGCTCCTGGAGCTGGTTTTGGGGCCCGCAGGGGTTGGGCCCCTGGAGCTGTGGTTCGGGCCCACGGGGGTTAGGCCCCTGGAGCTATGGTTCGGGCGCTGAGGGGTTGGGACCCTGGAGCTGGTGTTGGGGCCCACAGGGGTTGGGCCCTGGATCTGGGGTTGGAGCCCCCGGGGGTTAGACCCGTGGAACTATGGTTCGGGCGCTGAGGGGTTGGGCCCCTGGAGCTGGTGTTGGGGCCCCCAGGGGTTGGGCCCCTGGAGCTGGTGTTGGGGCCCCAGGGGTTAGGCCCCCGGAGCTATGGTTCAGGCTCTCAGGGGTTGGGCCCCTGGAGCTGGTGTTGGGGCCCCAGGTTTTAGGCCCCTTCAGCTATGGTTCGGGCGCTCAGGGGTTGGACCCCTGGAGCTGGTGAAGGGGGCCCACAGGGGTTAGGCCCCTGGAGGTATTGTTCGGGCGCTCAGGGGTTGGGCCCCTGGAGCTGGTGTTGGGGCCCCGAGGGGTTAGGCCCCTCGAGCTATGCTTCGGGCGCTCAGGGGTTTGGCCCCTGGACTGGTTTTGGAGCCCCAAGGGGCTGGGCCCCTGGAGCTGGGGTTGGGGCCCCCAGGGGTTAGGCCCCTGGAGCTATGGTTCGGGCGCTCAGGGTTTGGGCCCCTGGAGCTGGTGTTGGGGCCCCTGACCTAAAGTCACCCCCTGCTCTCCCATCCCCCACACAGACAGTCCCCACTCCATCATAGTAATGCCCGGAGCATTTCACGCATGGAGCAACAATAATACTGTGTGGCTATGCAGGGTAATGCCCAGAGCATTTGCTTCTTGGAGCAAGAGTGACACCGTGTGGCACCATAGGGTAATGCACAGAGCATTTCCCCGCATTTAGCAACAGTGACACCATGTAGCCACACAGGGTAATACACAAAGCTTTTCCCCTCATGGAGCAACAGTGACACCTTGTGGTCACGCAGAGTACTGCACAGAGCATTTCCTGCATGGAGCTATGGTTCGGGAGCTCTGGGGTTGGGCCCCTGGAGCTGGTGTTGGGGCTCCCAGGGGTTGAGCCCCTGGAGCTGGTGTTGGGGCCCGAGGGGTGAGGCCCCTGGCGCTATGGTTCGGGCGCTCAGTGGTTGGGCCCTTGGAGCTGGGGTGGGGACCCCCAGTGGTTAGGCCCCTGGAGCTATGGTTCGGGCACTCAGGGGTTGGGTCCTTGGAGCTGGTGTTTGGTCCCCAGGGGTTAGGCCCCTGGAGGTATCGTTCGGGCGCTCAGGGGTTGGGCCCTTTGAGTTGGTGTTGGGGCCTCCAGGGGTTAGGCCTCTGGAGGTATCGTTCGGGCGCTCATGGGTTGGGCCCTTGGAGCTGGTTTTGGGGCCCCCAGGGATTAGGTCCCTGGAGCTATGGTTCGGGCGCTCAGGGGTTGGGCCTGTGGAGCTGGTGTTACGGCCCCCAGGGGTTGGACCCCTGGAGCTGGTGTTTGAGCCCCAGGGGTTAGGCCCCTGGAGCTATGGTTCGGGCGCTCAGGGGTTGAGCCCCTGGAGCTCGTGTTGGGGCCCCCAGGGGTTGGGCCCCTGGAGCTGGTGTTTGAGCCCCAGGGGTTAGGCCCCTGGAGCTATGGTTTAGGCTCTCAGGGGTTGGGTCCCTGGAGCTGGGGTCGAGGGCTCAAGGGTTTGGCCCCTGGAACTTTGTTGCGGCCCCCAGGGGTTCGTCCCCTGGAGCTGGTGTTGGGGCCCCAGGGATTAGGCCCCTGGAGCTATGGTTCAGGCGCTCAGGGGTTGGGCCCCTTGAGCGATGGTTCCGGCGCTCAGGGGTTGGGCCGTTGGAGCTGGGGTGGGGGCCCCCAGGGGTTAGGCCTCTGCAGCTATGATTCGGGCGCTCAGGGGTTGGACCCCTGGAGCTGGTGTTGGAGCCCCCAGGGGTTAGGCCCCTGGAGCTATGGTTCAGGCGCTCAGGGGTTGGAACCCTGGAGCTGGTGTTGGGGCCCCCAGGGGTTGGGCCCCTGGAGCTGGGGTTGGGGCACCGGGGGTTAGGCCGATGGAACTATGGTTCGGGCGCTCAGGGGTTGGTCCCCTGGAGCTGGTGTTAGGGTTCCCAGGGGTTGGGCCCCTTGTGCTGGGGTTGGGACCCCCAGGGATTAGGCCCTTGGAGCTATGGTTTGGGCTCTGAGGCGTTGGGCCCCTGGAGCTGGTGTTGGGGCCTCCAGGGGTTTGGCCCGTGGAGCTGGGGTTCGGGCCCCCAGGTGTTAGGCCTCTGCAGATATGGTTCGGGCTCTCAGGGGTTGGGCCCCTGGAGCTGCTGTTGGGGCCCCGAGTGGTAAGGGCCCTGGAGCTGGTGTTGGGGCCCGAGGGGTTAGGCCCCTGGAGCTATGGTTCGAGCGCTCAGGTGTTGGGCCCCTGGAGCTATGGTTCGGGCGCTCAGGGGTTGGGCCCCTGGAGCTGGTGTTGGGTCTCCCAGGGGTTAGGCCCCTGGAGGTATTGTTCTGGCGCTCAGGGGTTGGGCCCTTGGAGCTGGTGTTGGGGCCCCTGACCTAAAGTCACCCGCTGCTCTCCCATCCCCCACACAGACAGTCCCCACTCCATCACAGTAATGCCCAGAGCATTTCACGCATGGAGCAACAGGAACAGTGTGTGGCCATGCAGGGTAATGCCCAGAGCATTTCCCCGCATGGAGCAACAGTGACACCATGTAGCCACACAGGGTAATACAGAGAGCATTTCCCCGCATGGAGCAACAGTGACACCTTGTGGTCACGCAGGGTAATACACAGAGCATTTCCTGTATGGAGCTATGGTTCAGGATCTCTGGAGTTGGGGCCCTGGAGCTGGTGTTGGGGCTCCCAGGGGTTGGGCCCGTGGAGCTGGTGTTGGGGCCCCAGGGGTTAGGCCCCTGGCGCTATGGTTCGGGCGCTCAGGGGTTGGGCCCTTGGAGCTGGGGTGGGGGCCCCCAGTGGTTAGGCCCCTGGAGCTATGGTTCGGACACTCAGGGGTTGGGCCCTTTGAGCTGGTGTTGGGCCCCCAGGGATTAGGCCCCTGGAGCTATGGTTCGGGCGCTCAGGGGTTGGGACCCTGGAGCTGGTGTTGGGGTCCCCAGTGGTTAGGCCCCTGGAAGTGGTGTTGGGGCCCCAGGGATTAGGCCACCGGAGCTATGGTTCGGGCGCTGAGGGTTTGGGCCCCTGGAGCTGGTGTTGAGTCCCCCAGGGGTTGGGCCCCTGGAGCTTTGGTTAGGGCGCTCTGGGTTTGGGTCTCTGGAGCTGGTGTTGGGGCACCGAGGGGTTTGGCTCCTGGAGCTGGTTTTGGGGTCCACAGTGGTTAGGCCCCTGGAGGTATTGTTTGGGCGCTCAGGGTTTGGGCCCCTGGAGCTGGTGTTGGGGCCCCCAGGGATTAGGCCCCTGGAGGGATCGTTCGGGCGCTCAGGCGTTGGGCCCTTGGAGCTAGTGTTGAGGCCCCCAGGGATTAGGCCCCTGGAGCTATGGTTCGGGCGCTCAGGGGTTGGGCTCCTGGAGCTGGTTTTGGGGCCCGCAGGGGTTGGGCCCCTGGAGCTGTGGTTGGAGCCCACGGGGGTTAGGCCCCTGGAGCTATGGTTCGGGCGTTGAGGGGTTGGGACTCTGGAGCTGGTGTTGGGGCCCACAGGGGTTGGGCCCTGGATCTGGGGTTGGAGCCCCCGGGGGTTAGACCCCTGGAGCTATGGTTCGGGCGCTGAGGGGTTGGGCCCCTGGAGCTGTTGTTGGGGCCCCCAGGGGTTGGGCCCCTGGAGCTGGTGTTGGGGCCCCAGGGGTTAGGCCCCCGGAGCTATGGTTCAGGCGCTCAGGGGTTGGGCCCCTGGAGCTGGTGTTGGGGCCCCAGGGGTTAGGCCCCTTCAGCTATGGTTCGGGCGCTCAGGGGTTGGACCCCTGGAGCTGGTGAAGGGGGCCCACAGGGGTTAGGCCCCTGGAGGTATTGATGGGCGCTCAGGGGTTGGGCCCCTGGAGCTGGTGTTGGGGCCCCGAGGGGTTAGGCCCCTCGAGCTATGCTTCGGGCGCTCAGGGGTTTGGCCCCTGGACTGGTTTTGGGGCCCCAAGGGGCTGGGCCCCTGGAGCTGGTGTTGGGGCTGTCAGGGGTTGGGCACCTGGAGCTATGGTTCGGGCTCTCAGGGGTTGGGCCCCTGGAGCTGGTGTTGGGGCCGTCAGGGTTTGGGCCCCTGGAGCTGGTGTTGGGGCCCCTGACCTAAAGTCACCCACTGCTCTCCCATCCCCCACACAGACAGTCCCCACTCCATCACAGTAATGCCCGGAGCATTTCACGCATGGAGCAACAATAATACTGTGTGGCTATGCAGGGTAATGCCCAGAGCATTTGCTTCTTGGAGCAAGAGTGACACCGTGTGGCACCATAGGGTAATGCACAGAGCATTTCCCCGCATTTAGCAACAGTGACACCATGTAGCCACACAGGGTAATACACAAAGCTTTTCCCCTCATGGAGCAACAGTGACACCTTGTGGTCACGCAGAGTACTGCACAGAGCATTTCCTGCATGGAGCTATGGTTCGGGAGCTCTGGGGTTGGGCCCCTGGAGCTGGTGTTGGGGCTCCCAGGGGTTGAGCCCCTGGAGCTGGTGTTGGGGCCCGAGGGGTGAGGCCCCTGGCGCTATGGTTCGGGCGCTTAGTGGTTGGGCCCTTGGAGCTGGGGTGGGGGCCCCCAGTGGTTAGGCCCCTGGAGCTATGGTTCGGGCACTCAGGGGTAGGGCCCGAGGAGCTGGTGTTGGGGCCCCCAGGGATTAGGCCCCTGGAGGTATTGTTCGGACGCTCAGGGGTTGGGTCCTTGGAGCTGGTGTTGGGGCCCCCAGGGGTTAGGCCCCTGGAGGTATCGTTCAGGCGCTCATGGGTTGGGCCCTTGGAGCTGGTTTTGGGGCCCCCAGGGATTAGGTCCCTGGAGCTATGGTTCGGGCGCTCAGGGGTTGGGCCTGTGGAGCTGGTGTTAGGGCCCCCAGGGGTTGGACCCCTGGAGCTGGTGTTTGGGCCCCAGGGGTTAGGCCCCTGGAGCTATGGTTCGGGCGCTCAGGGGTTGAGCCCCTGGAGCTCGTGTTGGGGCCCCCAGGGGTTGGGCCCCTGGAGCTGGTGTTTCGGCCCCAGGGGTTAGGCCCCTGTAGCTATGGTTAAGGCTCTCAGGGGTTGGGTCCCTGGAGCTGGGGTCGAGGGCTCAAGGCTTTGGCCCCTGGACCTTTTGTTGCGGCCCCCAGGGGTTCGTCCCCTGGAGCTGGTGTTGGGGCCCCAGGGATTAGGCCCCTGGAGCTATGGTTCAGGCGCTCAGGGGTTGGGCCCCTTGAGCGATGGTTCCGGCGCTCAGGGGTTGGGCCGTTGGAGCTGGGGTGGGGGCCCCCAGGGGTTAGGCCTCTGCAGCTATGATTCGGGCGCTCAGGGGTTGGACCCCTGGAGCTGGTGTTGGAGCCCCCAGGGGTTAGGCCCCTGGAGCTATGGTTCAGGCGCTCAGGGGTTGGAACGCTGGAGCTGGTGTTGGGGCCCCCAGGGGTTGGGCCCCTGGAGCTGGGGTTGGGGCACCGGGGGTTAGGCCGATGGAGCTATGGTTCGGGCGCTCAGGGGTTGGTCCCCTGGAGCTGGTGTTAGGGCTCCCAGGGGTTGGGCCCCTTGTGCTGGGGTTGGGACCCCCAGGGGTTAGGCCCTTGGAGCTATGGTTCGGGCTCTGAGGCGTTGGGCCCCTGGAGCTGGTGTTGGGGCCTCCAGGGGTTTGGCCCGTGGAGCTGGGGTTTGGGCCCCCAGGTGTTAGGCCTCTGCAGATATGGTTCGGGCTCTCAGGGGTTGGGCCCCTGGAGCTGCTGTTGGGGCCCCGAGTGGTAAGGGCCCTGGAGCTGGTGTTGGGGCCCGAGGGGTTAGGCCCCTGGAGCTATGGTTCGAGCGCTCAGGTGTTGGGCCCCTGGAGCTATGGTTCGGGCCCTCAGGGGTTGGGCCCCTGGAGCTGGTGTTGGGTCTCCCAGGGGTTAGGCCCCTGGAGGTATTGTTCTGGCGCTCAGGGGTTGGGCCCTTGGAGCTGGTGTTGGGGCCCCTGACCTAAAGTCACCCCCTGCTCTCCCATCCCCCACACAGACAGTCCCCACTCCATCACAGTAATGCCCAGAGCATTTCACGCATGGAGCAACAGGAACAGTGTGTGGCCATGCAGGGTAATGCCCAGAGCATTTCCCCGCATGGAGCAACAGTGACACCATGTAGCCACACAGGGTAATACAGAGAGCATTTCCCCGCATGGAGCAACAGTGACACCTTGTGGTCACGCAGGGTAATACACAGAGCATTTCCTGTATGGAGCTAT
Organism: Gopherus flavomarginatus; assembly: GCF_025201925.1. Classification (NCBI taxonomy): domain Eukaryota; kingdom Metazoa; phylum Chordata; order Testudines; family Testudinidae; genus Gopherus; species Gopherus flavomarginatus. The sequence goes on from NW_026115083.1 coordinate 21,557, forward strand.
GGTTCAGGATCTCTGGAGTTGGGGCCCTGGAGCTGGTGTTGGGGCTCCCAGGGGTTGGGCCCGTGGAGCTGGTGTTGGGGCCCCAGGGGTTAGGCCCCTGGCGCTATGGTTCGGGCGCTCAGGGGTTGGGCCCTTGGAGCTGGGGTGGGGGCCCCCAGTGGTTAGGCCCCTGGAGCTATGGTTCGGACACTCAGGGGTTGGGCCCTTTGAGCTGGTGTTGGGCCCCCAGGGATTAGGCCCCTGGAGCTATGGTTCGGGAGCTCAGGGGTTGGGACCCTGGAGCTGGTGTTGGGGTCCCCAGTGGTTAGGCCCCTGGAAGTGGTGTTGGGGCCCCAGGGATTAGGCCCCCGGAGCTATGGTTCGGGCGCTGAGGGTTTGGGCCCCTGGAGCTGGTGTTGAGTCCCCCAGGGGTTGGGCCCCTGGAGCTATGGTTAGGGCGCTCTGGGTTTGGGTCTCTGGAGCTGGTGTTGGGGCACCGAGGGGTTGGGCTCCTGGAGCTGGTTTTGGGGCCCGCAGGGTTTGGGCCCCTGGAGGTATTGTTCGGGCGCTCAGGGGTTCGACCCCTGGAGCTGGTGTTCGGGACCCTAGGGGTTAGGCCCCTCGAGCTATGCTTCGGGCGCTCAGGGGTTGGGCCTCTGGACTGGTGTTGGGGCCCCCAGTTGCTGGGCCCCTGGAGCTGGTTTTGGGGCCCCAGGGGTTAGGCCCCTGGATCTATGGTTCGGGCGCTCAGGGGTTATGCCAATGAAGCTGGTGTTGGGGCCCCCAGGGGTTGGGCCACTGGAGCTGGTGTTGGGGCCCCAGGGATTAGGCCCCTGGAGCTATGGTTCAGGCGCTCAGGGGTTGGGCCCCTGGAGCGATGGTTCGGGCGCTCAGGGGTTGGACCCCTGGAGCTGGTGTTTGGGCCCCAGGGGTTAGGCCCCTTGAGCTATGGTTTAGTCACTCAGGGGTTGAGCCCCTGGAGCTGGTGTTGGGGCCCCCAGGGTTTGGGCCCCTGGAGCTATGGTTCGGGCGCTCAGGGGTTGGGCCCCTGGAGCTATGGTTCGGGCGCTCAGTGGTTGGGCCTCTGGAGCTGGGGTCGAGGGCTCCAGGGGTTTGGCCCCTGGACGTGGTGTTGCGGCCCCCAGGGGTTCGGCCCTTGGAGCTGGGGTGGGAGCCCCCAGGGGTTAGGCTCCTGGAGCTATGGTTCGGGCGCTCAGCGGTTGGGCCCCTGGAGCTGGTGTTGGGTCCCTCAGAGGTTAGGCCCCTGGAGGTATTGTTCGGGCGCTCAGGCGTTGGGCCCTTTGAGCTGGTGTTGGGGCCCCCAGGGATTAGGCCCCTGGAGCTATGTTTCGGGCACTCAGGGGTTTGGCCCTTGGAGCTGGTGTTGGGGCCCCAGGGCTTAGGCCTCTGTTGCTATGATTCGGGCTCTCAGGGGTTCGGCCCCTGTAGCTGGTGTTGGGGCCGTCAGGGGTTGGGCCCCTGGAATTGGGGTTGGGGCCGCCAGGGGTTAGGCCCTTGGAGCTATGGTTCGGGCACTCAGGGGTTGCGCCTCTGGAGCTGGTGTTGGGGCTCCTGGGGTTAGGCCCCTGTAGCTATGGTTCTAGCGCTCAGGGGTTGGGCCCCTGGAGCTTGTGTTGGAGCCCCCAGGGGTTCCGACCCTGGAGGTATTGTTCGAGTGCTTAGGGGTTGGGCCCCTGGAGCTGGTGTTGGGGCCCCCAGGGGTTGGGCCCCCGGAGCTGGTGTTGGGGCCACCAGAGGTTGGGCCCCTGGAGCTGGGTTTCAGACCACCAGGGGTTAGGCCCCTGGAGATATGGTTCGGGTGCTCAGGGGTTGGGCCCCTGGAGCTGGTGTTGGGGCCCCCAAAGGCTGGGCCCCTGGAGCTGGGTTTCAGACCACCAGGGGTTAGGCCCCTGGAGATATGGTTCGGGCGCTCAGGGGTTGGGCCCCTGGAGCTATGGTTCGGGGGCTCATTGGTTGGGCCCCTGGAGCTGGGGTCAAGGGCCCCAGGGGTTGCGCCCCTGGAGCTGGGGTGGGGGCCCCCAGGGGTTAGGCCCCTGGAGCTATCGTTCGGGCGCTCAGGGGTTGGGCCCCTGGAGCTGGTGTTGGGGCCCCGAGGGGTTGGGCTCCTGGAGCTGGTGTTGGGGCCCGCAGGGGTTGGGCCCCTGGAGGCTTTGTTCGGGCGCTCAGGGGTTGGGCCCCTGGAGCTGGTGTTGGGGCCCCTAGGGGTTAGGCCCCTCGAGCTGTGCTTCAAGCGCTCAGGGGTTGGGCCTCTGGACTGGTGTTGGGGCCCCCAGTTGCTGGGCCCCTGGAGCTGGTTTTGGGGCCCCAGGGCTTAGGCCCCTGGATCTATGGTTCGGGCGCTCAGGGGTTATGCCAATAAAGCTGGTGTTGGGGCCCCCAGGGGTTGGGCCACTGTACCTGGTGTTGGTGCCCCAGGGATTAGGCCCCTGGAGCTATGGTTCAGGCGCTCAGGGGTTGGGCCCCTGGAGCGATAGTTCGGGCGCTCAGGGGTTGGACCCCTGGAGCTGGTGTTGGGGCCTGCAGGTGTTGGGCTACTGGGGCTGGGGTTGGGGCCTCCAGGGGTTAGGCCCCTGGAGCTATGGTTCGGGTGCTCAGGGGTTGGGCCGTTGGAGCTGGGGTGGGGGCCCCCAGGGGTTAGGCCCCTGCAGCTATGGTTCGGGCGCTCAGGGGTTGGACCCCTGGAGCTGGGGCTGGAGCCCCCGGGGGTTAGACCCCTGGAGCTATGGTTCGGGCGCTCAGGGGTTGGACCCCTGGAGCTGGTGAAGGGGGCCCACAGGGGTTAGGCCCCTGGAGGTATTGATGGGCGCTCAGGGGTTGGGCCCCTGGAGCTGGTGTTGGGGCCCCGAGGGGTTAGGCCCCTCGAGCTATGCTTCGGGCGCTCAGGGGTTTGGCCCCTGGACTGGTTTTGGGGCCCCAAGGGGCTGGGCCCCTGGAGCTGGTGTTGGGGCTGTCAGGGGTTGGGCACCTGGAGCTATGGTTCGGGCTCTCAGGGGTTGGGCCCCTGGAGCTGGTGTTGGGGCCGTCAGGGTTTGGGCCCCTGGAGCTGGTGTTGGGGCCCCTGACCTAAAGTCACCCACTGCTCTCCCATCCCCCACACAGACAGTCCCCACTCCATCACAGTAATGCCCGGAGCATTTCACGCATGGAGCAACAATAATACTGTGTGGCTATGCAGGGTAATGCCCAGAGCATTTGCTTCTTGGAGCAAGAGTGACACCGTGTGGCACCATAGGGTAATGCACAGAGCATTTCCCCGCATTTAGCAACAGTGACACCATGTAGCCACACAGGGTAATACACAAAGCTTTTCCCCTCATGGAGCAACAGTGACACCTTGTGGTCACGCAGAGTACTGCACAGAGCATTTCCTGCATGGAGCTATGGTTCGGGAGCTCTGGGGTTGGGCCCCTGGAGCTGGTGTTGGGGCTCCCAGGGGTTGAGCCCCTGGAGCTGGTGTTGGGGCCCGAGGGGTGAGGCCCCTGGCGCTATGGTTCGGGCGCTTAGTGGTTGGGCCCTTGGAGCTGGGGTGGGGGCCCCCAGTGGTTAGGCCCCTGGAGCTATGGTTCGGGCACTCAGGGGTAGGGCCCGAGGAGCTGGTGTTGGGGCCCCCAGGGATTAGGCCCCTGGAGGTATTGTTCGGACGCTCAGGGGTTGGGTCCTTGGAGCTGGTGTTGGGGCCCCCAGGGGTTAGGCCCCTGGAGGTATCGTTCAGGCGCTCATGGGTTGGGCCCTTGGAGCTGGTTTTGGGGCCCCCAGGGATTAGGTCCCTGGAGCTATGGTTCGGGCGCTCAGGGGTTGGGCCTGTGGAGCTGGTGTTAGGGCCCCCAGGGGTTGGACCCCTGGAGCTGGTGTTTGGGCCCCAGGGGTTAGGCCCCTGGAGCTATGGTTCGGGCGCTCAGGGGTTGAGCCCCTGGAGCTCGTGTTGGGGCCCCCAGGGGTTGGGCCCCTGGAGCTGGTGTTTCGGCCCCAGGGGTTAGGCCCCTGTAGCTATGGTTAAGGCTCTCAGGGGTTGGGTCCCTGGAGCTGGGGTCGAGGGCTCAAGGCTTTGGCCCCTGGACCTTTTGTTGCGGCCCCCAGGGGTTCGTCCCCTGGAGCTGGTGTTGGGGCCCCAGGGATTAGGCCCCTGGAGCTATGGTTCAGGCGCTCAGGGGTTGGGCCCCTTGAGCGATGGTTCCGGCGCTCAGGGGTTGGGCCGTTGGAGCTGGGGTGGGGGCCCCCAGGGGTTAGGCCTCTGCAGCTATGATTCGGGCGCTCAGGGGTTGGACCCCTGGAGCTGGTGTTGGAGCCCCCAGGGGTTAGGCCCCTGGAGCTATGGTTCAGGCGCTCAGGGGTTGGAACGCTGGAGCTGGTGTTGGGGCCCCCAGGGGTTGGGCCCCTGGAGCTGGGGTTGGGGCACCGGGGGTTAGGCCGATGGAGCTATGGTTCGGGCGCTCAGGGGTTGGTCCCCTGGAGCTGGTGTTAGGGCTCCCAGGGGTTGGGCCCCTTGTGCTGGGGTTGGGACCCCCAGGGGTTAGGCCCTTGGAGCTATGGTTCGGGCTCTGAGGCGTTGGGCCCCTGGAGCTGGTGTTGGGGCCTCCAGGGGTTTGGCCCGTGGAGCTGGGGTTTGGGCCCCCAGGTGTTAGGCCTCTGCAGATATGGTTCGGGCTCTCAGGGGTTGGGCCCCTGGAGCTGCTGTTGGGGCCCCGAGTGGTAAGGGCCCTGGAGCTGGTGTTGGGGCCCGAGGGGTTAGGCCCCTGGAGCTATGGTTCGAGCGCTCAGGTGTTGGGCCCCTGGAGCTATGGTTCGGGCGCTCAGGGGTTGGGCCCCTGGAGCTGGTGTTGGGTCTCCCAGGGGTTAGGCCCCTGGAGGTATTGTTCTGGCGCTCAGGGGTTGGGCCCTTGGAGCTGGTGTTGGGGCCCCTGACCTAAAGTCACCCCCTGCTCTCCCATCCCCCACACAGACAGTCCCCACTCCATCACAGTAATGCCCAGAGCATTTCACGCATGGAGCAACAGGAACAGTGTGTGGCCATGCAGGGTAATGCCCAGAGCATTTCCCCGCATGGAGCAACAGTGACACCATGTAGCCACACAGGGTAATACAGAGAGCATTTCCCCGCATGGAGCAACAGTGACACCTTGTGGTCACGCAGGGTAATACACAGAGCATTTCCTGTATGGAGCTATGGTTCAGGATCTCTGGAGTTGGGGCCCTGGAGCTGGTGTTGGGGCTCCCAGGGGTTGGGCCCGTGGAGCTGGTGTTGGGGCCCCAGGGGTTAGGCCCCTGGCGCTATGGTTCGGGCGCTCAGGGGTTGGGCCCTTGGAGCTGGGGTGGGGGCCCCCAGTGGTTAGGCCCCTGGAGCTATGGTTCGGACACTCAGGGGTTGGGCCCTTTGAGCTGGTGTTGGGCCCCCAGGGATTAGGCCCCTGGAGCTATGGTTCGGGAGCTCAGGGGTTGGGACCCTGGAGCTGGTGTTGGGGTCCCCAGTGGTTAGGCCCCTGGAAGTGGTGTTGGGGCCCCAGGGATTAGGCCCCCGGAGCTATGGTTCGGGAGCTGAGGGTTTGGGCCCCTGGAGCTGGTGTTGAGTCCCCCAGGGGTTGGGCCCCTGGAGCTATGGTTAGGGCGCTCTGGGTTTGGGTCTCTGGAGCTGGTGTTGGGGCACCGAGGGGTTGGGCTCCTGGAGCTGGTTTTGGGGCCCGCAGGGTTTGGGCCCCTGGAGGTATTGTTCGGGCGCTCAGGGGTTCGACCCCTGGAGCTGGTGTTCGGGACCCTAGGGGTTAGGCCCCTCGAGCTATGCTTCGGGCGCTCAGGGGTTGGGCCTCTGGACTGGTGTTGGGGCCCCCAGTTGCTGGGCCCCTGGAGCTGGTTTTGGGGCCCCAGGGGTTAGGCCCCTGGATCTATGGTTCGGGCGCTCAGGGGTTATGCCAATGAAGCTGGTGTTGGGGCCCCCAGGGGTTGGGCCACTGGAGCTGGTGTTGGGGCCCCAGGGATTAGGCCCCTGGAGCTATGGTTCAGGCGCTCAGGGGTTGGGCCCCTGGAGCGATGGTTCGGGCGCTCAGGGGTTGGACCCCTGGAGCTGGTGTTTGGGCCCCAGGGGTTAGGCCCCTTGAGCTATGGTTTAGTCACTCAGGGGTTGAGCCCCTGGAGCTGGTGTTGGGGCCCCCAGGGTTTGGGCCCCTGGAGCTATGGTTCGGGCGCTCAGGGGTTGGGCCCCTGGAGCTATGGTTCGGGCGCTCAGTGGTTGGGCCTCTGGAGCTGGGGTCGAGGGCTCCAGGGGTTTGGCCCCTGGACGTGGTGTTGCGGCCCCCAGGGGTTGGGCCCTTGGAGCTGGGGTGGGAGCCCCCAGGGGTTAGGCTCCTGGAGCTATGGTTCGGGCGCTCAGCGGTTGGGCCCCTGGAGCTGGTGTTGGGTCCCTCAGAGGTTAGGCCCCTGGAGGTATTGTTCGGGCGCTCAGGCGTTGGGCCCTTTGAGCTGGTGTTGGGGCCCCCAGGGATTAGGCCCCTGGAGCTATGTTTCGGGCACTCAGGGGTTTGGCCCTTGGAGCTGGTGTTGGGGCCCCAGGGCTTAGGCCTCTGTTGCTATGATTCGGGCTCTCAGGGGTTCGGCCCCTGTAGCTGGTGTTGGGGCCGTCAGGGGTTGGGCCCCTGGAATTGGGGTTGGGGCCGCCAGGGGTTAGGCCCTTGGAGCTATGGTTCGGGCACTCAGGGGTTGCGCCTCTGGAGCTGGTGTTGGGGCTCCTGGGGTTAGGCCCCTGTAGCTATGGTTCTAGCGCTCAGGGGTTGGGCCCCTGGAGCTTGTGTTGGAGCCCCCAGGGGTTCCGACCCTGGAGGTATTGTTCGAGTGCTTAGGGGTTGGGCCCCTGGAGCTGGTGTTGGGGCCCCCAGGGGTTGGGCCCCCGGAGCTGGTGTTGGGGCCACCAGAGGTTGGGCCCCTGGAGCTGGGTTTCAGACCACCAGGGGTTAGGCCCCTGGAGATATGGTTCGGGTGCTCAGGGGTTGGGCCCCTGGAGCTGGTGTTGGGGCCCCCAAAGGCTGGGCCCCTGGAGCTGGGTTTCAGACCACCAGGGGTTAGGCCCCTGGAGATATGGTTCGGGCGCTCAGGGGTTGGGCCCCTGGAGCTATGGTTCGGGGGCTCATTGGTTGGGCCCCTGGAGCTGGGGTCAAGGGCCCCAGGGGTTGCGCCCCTGGAGCTGGGGTGGGGGCCCCCAGGGGTTAGGGCCCTGGAGCTATCGTTCGGGCGCTCAGGGGTTGGGCCCCTGGAGCTGGTGTTGGGGCCCCGAGGGGTTGGGCTCCTGGAGCTGGTGTTGGGGCCCGCAGGGGTTGGGCCCCTGGAGGCTTTGTTCGGGCGCTCAGGGGTTGGGCCCCTGGAGCTGGTGTTGGGGCCCCTAGGGGTTAGGCCCCTCGAGCTGTGCTTCAAGCGCTCAGGGGTTGGGCCTCTGGACTGGTGTTGGGGCCCCCAGTTGCTGGGCCCCTGGAGCTGGTTTTGGGGCCCCAGGGCTTAGGCCCCTGGATCTATGGTTCGGGCGCTCAGGGGTTATGCCAATAAAGCTGGTGTTGGGGCCCCCAGGGGTTGGGCCACTGTACCTGGTGTTGGTGCCCCAGGGATTAGGCCCCTGGAGCTATGGTTCAGGCGCTCAGGGGTTGGGCCCCTGGAGCGATAGTTCGGGCGCTCAGGGGTTGGACCCCTGGAGCTGGTGTTGGGGCCTGCAGGTGTTGGGCTACTGGGGCTGGGGTTGGGGCCTCCAGGGGTTAGGCCCCTGGAGCTATGGTTCGGGTGCTCAGGGGTTGGGCCGTTGGAGCTGGGGTGGGGGCCCCCAGGGGTTAGGCCCCTGCAGCTATGGTTCGGGCGCTCAGGGGTTGGACCCCTGGAGCTGGGGCTGGAGCCCCCGGGGGTTAGACCCCTGGAGCTATGGTTCGGGCGCTCAGGGGTTGTTCCCCTGGAGCTATAGTTCGGGCACTCAGGGGTTGGGCCCCTGGAGCTGGGGTCTAGGGCCCCAGGGGTTGGGCCCCTGGAGCTGGTGTTGGGGCCCCCAGGGGTTGGGCCCCTGGAGCTGGGGTTCGGGCCCCAGGTGTTAGGCCCCTGGAGATATGGTTCGGGCCCCCAGGTGTTAGGCCCCTGGAGATACGTTTCGGGCTCTCAGGGGTTGGGCACCTGGAGCTGCTGTTGGGTCCCCGAGGGGTTAGGGCCCTGGAGCTGGTGTTGGGGCCCGAGGGGTTAGGCCCCTGGAGCTGTGGTTCGGGCGCTCAGGGTTTAGGCCCCTGGAGCTATGGTTCGGGCGCTCAGGGGTTGGGCCCTTGGAGCTGGGGTGGGGGCCCCCAGGGGTTAGGCCCCTGGAGCTGTGGTTCGGGCGCTCAGGGGTTGGGTCCCTGGAGCTGGTGTTGGGGCCCCAGGGGCTGGGCCCCTGGAGCTGGTGTTGGGGCCCCAGGGGTTAGGCCCCTGGAGCTATGGTTCGGGCGCTCAGCGGTTGGGCCCCTGGGGCTATGGTTCGGGCGCTCAGGGGTTGGGCCCCTGGAGCTGTGGTCGAGGGCCCCAGAGGTTGGGCCCCTTGAGCTGGGGTTGGGGCCCCCGGAGGTTAGGCCCTTGGAGCTATGGTTCGGGCGCTCAGGGGTTGGGTCCCTGGAGCTGGTGTTGGGGCCTCCAGGGGTTGGGCCCCTGGAGCTGGTGTTGGGGCCCCAGGGGTTAGGCCCGTGGAGCTATGGTTCGGGCGCTCAGGGGTTGGGCCCCTGGAGCTGGTGTTGGGGCCCCAGGGGTTAGGCCCCTGCAGCTATGGTTCGGGGGCTCAGGGGTTGGACCCCTGGAGCTGGTGAAGGGGGCCCACAGGGCCGTGGAGCTGGGGTTGGAGCCCCCGGGGGTTAGACCCCTAGAGCTATGGTTCGGGCGCTGAGGGGTTGGGCCCCTGGAGCTGGTGTTGGGGCCCCCAAGAGTTGGGCCCCTGGAGCTATGGTTCGGGCGCTCAGGGGTTGGACTCCTGGAGCTGGTTTTGGGGCTCGCAGGGGTTGGGCTCCTGGAGCTGTGGTTGGGGCCCCCGGGGGTTAGGCCCCTGGAGGTATTGTTCAGGCGCTCAGGGGCTGTGCCCCTGGAGCTCATGTTGGCGCCCCGAGGGGTTAGGCCCCTCGAGCTATGCTTCGGGCGCTCAGGGGTTGGGCCCTTGGACTGGTTTTGGGGCCCCAAGGGGCTGGGCCCCTGGAGCTGGTGTTGGGGCTGTCAGGGGTTGGGCACCTGGAGCTATGGTTCGGGCTCTCAGGGGTTGGGCCCCTGGAGCTGGTGTTGGGGCCGTCAGGGTTTGGGCCCCTGGAGCTGGGGTTGGGGCCCCCAGGGGTTAGGCCCCTGGAGCTGGTGTTGGGGCCCCAAAGGGTTGGGCCCCTGGCGCTGGTGTTGGCGCCCCAGGGGTTAGGCCCCTGGAGCTATGGTTCGAGCGCTCAGGTTTTGGGCCCTTGGAGCTGGGGTGGGTTCCCCCAGGGGTTTGGCCCCTGTAGCTATGGTTCGAGCGCTCAGGGGTTGGGCCCCTGGAGCTGGTGTTGGGGCCCCAGGGGTTAGGCTCCTGGAGGTATTGTTCGAGCGCTCAGGGGTTGGGCCCCTGGAGCTGGTGTTGGGGCCCCCAGGGGTTAGGCCCCTGGAGGTATTGTTCGGGCGCTCAGGGGTTGGGCCCTTGGAGCTGGTGTTGGGCCCCTAGGGATTAGGCCCCTGGAGCTATGGTTCGGGCGCTCAGAGCTTTTAACAATGGAGCTCGTGTTGGGGCCCCCAGGTGTTGGGCCCCTGAAGCTGGGGTTGTAGCCCGAGGGGGATAGACCCCTGGAGCTATGCTTCGGGCGCTGAGGGGTTGGGCCCCTGGAGCTGGTGTTGGGGCCCCCAGCGGATGGGCCCCCGGAGCTGGTGTTGGGGCCCCAGGGGTTAGGCCCCTGGAGCTATGGTTCGGGCGCTCAGGGGTTTGGCCCCTGGAGCTGGTGTTGGGGCCTCCAGGGGTTGGGCTCCTGGGGCTCGGGTTGGGGCCCCCAGGGGTTAGGCCTCTGTAGCTATGGTTCCGGCGCTCAGGGGTTGGGCCGTTGGAGCTGGGGTGGGGGCCCCCAGGGGTTAGGCCCCTGCAGCTATGGTTCGGGCGCTCAGGGGTTGGACCCCTGGAGCTGGTGTTGGGGCCCACAGGGGTTAGGGCCCTGGTGGTATTGTTCGGGCGCTCAGGGGTTGGGCCCCTGGAGCTGGTGTTGCGGCCCCCAGTGGTTGGGCCCCTGGAGCTGCTCTTGGGGCCCCAGGGATTAGGCCCATGGAGCTATGGTTCGGGCGCTCAGGGGTTGGGCCCCTGGAGCTGGTGTTGGGGCCCCCAGGGGTTGGGCCCCTGGAGCTGGTGTTGGGGCCCCAGGGGTTAGGCCCCTGGAGCTATGGTTCGGGCGCTCAGGGGTTGGGCCCCTGGAGCTGGGGTCGAGGGGTCCAGGGGTTTGGCCCCTGGACCTGGGGTTGTGGTTCCCGCGGGTTAGGCCCCTGGAGCTATGGTTCGGTCGCTCAGGGGTTGAGCCGCTGCAGCTGGTGTTGGGGCCCCAGGTATTAGGCCCCTGGAGCTATGGTTCAGGGGCTCAGGGGTTGGGCCCCTGGAGCGATGGTTCGGGCGCTCAGGGGTTGGGCCCCTGGAGCTGGTGTTGGGGCCCCCAGGGGTTGGGCTCCTTGGGCTGGGGTTGGGGCCCCCAGGGGCTAGGCCCCTGGAGCTATGGTTCCGGCGCTCAGGGGTTGGGCTGTTGGAGCTGGGGTGGGGGCCCCCAAGGGTTAGGCCCCTGCAGCTATGGTTCGGGCGCTCAGGGGTTGGACCCCTGGAGCTGGGGTTGGAGCCCCTGGGGGTTAGATTCCTGCAGCTATGGTTCGGACGCTGAGGGGTTGGGCCCCAGGAGCTGGTGTTGGGGCCCCCAGGGGTTAGGCCCCTGGAGATATGGTTCGGGCGCTCAGGTGTTGGAACCCTGGAGCTGGTGTTGGGGCCCCCAGGGGCTGGGCCCCTGGAGCTGGTGTTGGGGCCCCCAGGGGTTGGGCCCCTGGATCTGGTGTTCGGGCCCCCAGGTGTTATGCCCCTGGAGATATGGTTCGGGCTCTCAGGGGTTGGGCCGCTGGAGCTGCTGTTGGGGTCCCGAGGGGTTAGGGCCTTGGAGCTGGTGTTGGGGCCCGAGGGGTTAGGCCCCTGGAGCTATGGTTCGGGCGCTCAGGGGTTGGGCCCCTGGAGCTATGGTTCGGGCGTGCAGGGGTTGGGTCCTTGGAGCTGGGGTGGGGGCCCCCAGGGATTAGGCCCCTGGAGCTCTGGTTCGGGCGCTCAGGGGTTGGGCCCGTGGAGCTGGTGTTGGGGCCCCTGACCTAAAGTCACCCCCTGCTCTCCCATCCCCCATAGAGAAAGTCCCCACTCCATCACAGTAATGTCCAGAGCATTTCACGCATGGAGCAACAGTAACACTGTGTGGCCATGCAGGGTAATGCCCAGAGCATTTGCTGCATGGAGCAAGAGTGACACTGTGTGACCACATAGGGTAATGCACAGAGCACTTCCCCGCATGGAGCAACAGTGACACCATGTAGCCACACAGGGTAATACACAGAGCATTTCCCCGCATTGAGCAACAGTGACACCTTGTGCTCACGCAGGGTAATGCACAGAGCATTTCCTGCATGGGGCTATGGTTCGGGAGCTCTGGGGTTGGGCCCCTGGAGCTGGTGTTGGGGCTCCCAGGGGTTGGGCCCGTGGAGCTCGTGTTGGGGCCCCAGGGTTTAGGCCCCTGGCGCTATGGTTCGGGCACTCAGGGGTAGGGCCCGTGCAGCTGGTGTTGGGGCCCCCAGGGGTTGGGCTCCTGGGGCTTTGGTTGGGGCCCCCAGGGGTTAGGCCTCTGGAGCCATGGTTCCGGCGGTCAGGGGTTGGGCCGTTGGAGCTGGGGTTTTGGGCCCCCAGGGGTTAGCCCCTGCAGCTATGGTTCAGGCGCTTAGGGGTTGGACCCCTGGAGCTGGTGTTGGGGTCCACAGGGGTTAGGCCACTGGAGGTATTGTTCGGGCGCTCAGGGGTTGGGCCCCTGGAGCTGGTGTTGGGGCCCCCAGGGGTTAGGCCCCTGGAGGGATCGTTCGGGCGCTCAGGGGTTGGGCCCTTGGAGCTGGTGTTGAGGCCCCCAGGGATTAGGCCCCTGGAGCTATGGTTCGGGCGCTCAGGGGTTGGACTCCTGGAGCTCGTTTTGGGGCTCACAGGGGTTGGGCCCCTGGAGCTGTGGTTTTGGCCCCCGGAGGTTAGGCCCCTGGAGCTATGGTTCGGGCGCTCAGGGGTTGGGCCCCTGGAGCTGGTGTTGGGGCCCCCAGGGGTTAGGCCCCTGGAGGTATTGTTCGGGCGCTCAGGCGTTGGGCCCTTGGAGCTGGTGTTGGGCCCCCAGGGATTAGGCCCCTGGAGCTATGGTTCGGGCGCTCAGGGCTTTTGACAATGGAGCTCGTGTTCGGGCCCCCAGGTGTTGGGCCCCTGGAGGTGGGGTTGGAGCCCCAGGGGGATAGACCCCTGGAGCTATGGTTCGGGCGCTGAGGGGTTGGGCCCCTGGAGCTGGTGTTGGGGCCCCCAGGGGATTTGCCCCTGGAGCTGCTGTTGGGGCCCCAGGGGTTAGGCCCCTGGAGCTATGGTTCGGGCGCTCAGGGGTTAGGCCCCTGGAGCTGGTGTTGGGGCCCCCAGGGGTTGGGCTCCTGGGGCTGGGGTTGGGGCCCCCAGGGGTTAGGCCCCTGCAGCTATGGTTCGGGCGCTCAGGGGTTGGGCCCCTGGAGCTGGTGTTGGGGCCCCCAGGGGTTGGGCCCCTGGAGCTGGTGTTGGGGCCCCGAGGGGTTAGGGCCCTGGAGGTATCGTTCGGGCGCTCAGGGGTTTGGCCCTTGGAGCTGGTTTTGGGGCCCCCAGGGATTAGGCCCCTGGAGCTATGGTTCGGGCCCTCAGGGGTTGGGCCCCTAGAGCTGGTGTTAGGGCCCCCAGGGGTTGGACCCCTGGAGCTGGTGTTGGGGCCCCAGGGGTTAGGCCCCTGGAGCTATGGTTCGGGCGCTCAGGGGTTGGGCCCCTGGAGCTGGTGTTGGGGCCCTCAGGGGTTGGGCCCCTGGAGCTGGTGTTGGGGCCCCAGGGGTTAGGCCCCTGGAGCTATGGTTCGGGCACTCAGGGTTTGGACCCCTGGAGCTGGTGTTGGGGCCCACAGGGGTTAGGGCCCTGGTGGTATTGTTCGGGCGCTCAGGGGTTGGGCCCCTGGAGGTGGTGTTAGGGTCCCCAGGGGTTGGGCCCCTGGAGCTCGTGTTGGGGCCCCAGGGATTAGGCCCCCTGGAGCTATGGTTCCGGCGCTCAGGAGTTGGGCCGTTGGAGCTGGGGTGGGGGCCCCCAGGGGTTAGGCCCCTGCAGCTATGGTTCGGGCGCTCAGGGGTTGGACCCCTTGTCATAAACAGATAGCTAAGGGTTAATGTCTCTTTCACCTGAAGCACCTGACCGGAGGACCAATCAGGAAACTGGATTTTTTCAACTTTGGGTGGAGGGAATTTTGTGTCTGAGTCTTTTGTCTGTCTGCCTGCTTTCTCTGAGCTTTGGAGAAGCAGTTTCTACTTTCTAGTCTTCTGTTTCTAAGTGTAAGGACAAAGAGATCAGATAGTAAGTTCTATGGTTTCTTTTCTTTGGTATTTGCATGAATATAAGTGCTGGAGTGCTTTGATTTGTATTCTTTTGGAATAAGGCTGTTTATTCAATATTCTTTTAAGCAATCGACCCTGTATTGTATCATCTTAATACAGAGAGACCATTTGTATTTTTCTTTCTTTTTATATAAAGCTTTCTTTTAAGACCTGTTGGAGTTTTTCTTTACTTCAGGGAAATTGAGTCTGTACTCACCAGGGAATTGGTGGGAGGAAGATATCGGGGAGATCTGTGTGTTGGATTGCTAGCCTGATTTTGCATTCCCTCTGGGGGAATAGGAAAGTACTTTTGTTTCCAGGTCTGGGAACAGAGAGGGGGGAAGGGAAAAAGGATTATTTCCCTTTGTTGTGAGACTCAAGGGATTTGGGTCTTGGGGTCCCCAGGGAAGGTTTTTCAGGGGGAACAGAGTGCCCCAAAACACTCTAATTTTTTGGGTGGTGGCAGCAGGTACCAGGTCTAAGCTGGTAACTAAGCTTGGAGGTTTTCATGCTAACCCCCATATTTTGGACGCTAAGGTCCAAATCTGGGACTAAGGTTATGACATGGTGTAGCAGCGGGTGGGAGATAGACAGAATCCAGAAGCCAGTGGAAATATTTTATTTTTCTTTTCTCTGCTAGGGGCTTTTTAGCAGAGAGAAACAGTTGGTTTTAAAAGGGAACCAGAGAGAATTTTTTTTTCTGGTCTCTCTGGCAGTTTGTGGCTTGCATGTTAAGCGAGAAGCCATTAAGAGACTGTTAAGGGTCTTTTGTCACACAATAGCACTCCCATTGAGAGTCATTACCAGCACTATATAAATGCAAATAAAGTGGTTTTTCAGGTTTACTTAACATTGAAAATTAGCTAAAGGCACTGTTGCTAGGCAGACTTCAGGAGGCAACAGAGAACCTGCAGTTCAGAAGATAAACACCGGAGGGCACCCCAACACAAGAAAACAGGAACCATGACTTCTAAGGCAAAAATTGAGGCCAAAGAGCAAATCAAAGAAGCTGAACACAGGCGACAACTGGAAATAAAACAAACAGAGATGGAAATAAGAGAGAGAGAAAGAGAGGCAGCCTACCAAAGAGAACAGGCAGCCAAAGAGGCGGCCCACCCCCGAGACATGGAAAAACACCAAAAAGAAATGGAAAAACAACAAAAAGAGAATGAAGAGAAGGAAAAACAGAGAAAACATGAACTGGAGTTGGCAAAAGCTGGGCTGCATGTGCCAGCCAACCCTAACAACCCGGCGCCAATTATTGCTCCCCAGCACAGGAAATTTCCCACCTACAAGGCAGGTGATGACACCGAGGCCTTCTTGGAAAATTTTGAAAGAGCCTGTCTTGGGTACAACATCCCCGAAGACCAGTACATGGTAGAATTGAGGTCACAGCTCAGTGGACCTTTAGCAGAGGTGGCAGATGAAATGCCTAAGCAGCAAATGAATGACTATAAACTTTTTCAAACCAAGGCCAGATACAGAATGGGGATAACCCCAGATCATGCCCGTCGGCGCTTCAGAACCCAAAAGTGGAAACCAGAGGTGTCATTTCCCAAACACGCCTACTACATTGCAAAAAACTATGAGGCCTGGATAACAGGAAACAACATTCAAACCTTGGAAGAACTGCACCTCCTCATACAAATGGAGCAGTTCTTGGACGGTGTTCCTGAAGACATCACACGGTACATACAAGATGGAAATCCCAAAGATATCGCTGAGGCGGGGGAGATTGGAGCCAAATGGATGGAACTGGCAGAAAGCAAGAAAGCTACTGTCAAGGGGAACGATTACCCCAGGGGGCACACAAACCATAAACCCTACAACCGAGGACAGCCAAAGACCCCACATACCACCCAAGTAAAGCCACAGACACCCACCCTTCCACCTCACCAGTCTCCAGTAACTCACCTCGGCCCAGTGACCCATCAGATGGAAGATGCTTTAAGTGTAATGAACTGGGACATATCAAGGCCAACTGTCCAAAGAACACCATGCGAGTGCAATTCATTACACCACCATCACACCAAAGATCCCCAGGCCCAGATGCCTCTCAAATACCCTTGGAGCGAAGGGAAAATTTGAGAGTGGGCGGAAAGAAGGTTACTGCGTGGAGAGACACGGGGGCACAAGTGTCAGCTATCCACCAATCCTTCGTTGACCCCAAATTCATCAACCCAAAGGCCAAAGTTACAATTTACCCCTTCATGTCACAAGCTGTAGACTTGCCTACAGCTCAACTGCCTGTCCAGTACAAAGGCTGGTCAGGAATGTGGACTTTTGCAGTCTATGACAATTATCCTATCCCCATGCTACTGGGGGAAGACTTGGCCAACCAGGTGAGGCGGGCCAAGAGAGTGGGAATGGTTACACGTAGCCAAACCAGGCAAGCTTCCAGACCCATTCCTGTTCCTGAGCCGTCCACAGAGGCCCCGTCTGTGTTACCAGAGACCCAGACAGAGGTAGTGGACCCGGATTCCATGCCTACCACTGAAACAGCCACAGCATCTCCAGTCCCAGGCCCGGAACTGGAACAGCAACCAGCACCAGCAAGTGCAAACCCATCTTCAAACTCAACGCCAGAGGGCGCCAGCGAGCCAAAACTGGCAGAAGCAACAGACAGCCATACCCAAAAGGCTCAGCCAGAGCCTGAAATAACCTCAGGTGCACCAGCGGAGAGCGGTTCACCAGCAACGGAAACAACCCCATCACCTACATTGCTTCCAGAGGGACCAAGCCCAAGTCCACAGTCTGAGGAAGAACTGGTGACCCCAGCCTCAAGGGAACAGTTCCAGACTGAGCAGGAAGCAGATGACAGCCTTCAGAAAGATTGGGCGGCGGCACGGAACACCCCACCGCCTCTCAGCTCTTCTAATCGATCCCGGTTTGTTATAGACCAAGGACTTTTATACAAGGAAATTCTTTCTGGTGGACACCGGGAAGAATGGCAGCCGCAAAAACAGTTGGTGGTTCCAACTAAGTACCGGGGGAAGCTCTTAAGCTTAGCCCATGATCATCCCAGTGGCCATGCTGGGGTGAACAGAACCAAGGACCGGTTGGGGAAGTCCTTCCACTGGGAGGGGATGGGAAAGGACGTTGCCAAGTATGTCCGGTCTTGTGAGGTATGCCAAAGAGTGGGAAAGCCTCAAGACCAGGTCAAGGCCCCTCTCCAGCCACTCCCCATAATTGAGGTCCCATTTCAGCGAGTAGCTGTGGATATTCTGGGCCCTTTCCCAAAAAAGACGCCCAGAGGAAAGCAGTACGTACTGACTTTAGTGGACTTTGCTACCTGATGGCCAGAAGCAGTAGCTCTAGGCAACACCAGGGCTAACACTGTGTGCCTGGCCCTAACAGACATCTTTGCCAGGGTAGGTTGGCCCTCTGACATCCTTACAGATTCAGGGTCTAATTTCCTGGCAGGGACCATGGAAAAACTGTGGGAAACTCATGGGGTGAATCACTTGGTTGCCATCCCGTACCACCATCAAACCAATGGCCTGGTGGAAAGGTTCAATGGAACTTTGGGGGCCATGATACGAAAAGTCATCAACCAATTCTCCAATAATTGGGACCTAGTGTTGCAGCAGTTGCTGTTTGCCTACAGGGCTGTCCCACATCCCAGTTTAGGGTTTTCACCATTTGAACTTGTGTATGGTCACGAGGTTAAGGGGCCATTACAGTTGGTGAAGCAGCAATGGGAGGGGTTTACGCCTTCTCCAGGAACTAACATTCTGGACTTTGTAAGCAACCTACAAAGCACCCTCCGACACTCTTTAGCCCTTGCTAGAGAGAACCTAAAGAATGCTCAGGAAGAGAAAAGGCCTGGTATGACAGACATGCCAGAGAACGTTCCTTCAAGGTAGGAGACCAGGTTATGGTCTTGAAGGCGCAACAGGCCCATAAGATGGAAGCATCATGGGAAGGGCCATTCACGGTCCAAGAGCGCCTGGGAGCTGTAAACTACCTCATAGCATTTCCCAATTCCTCACTAAAGCCTAAAGTGTACCATGTTAATTCTCTCAAGCCTTTCTATTCCAGAGATTTACAGGTTTGTCAGTTTACAGTCCAGGGAGATGATGCTGAGTGGCCTGACGGTGTCTACTACGACGGGAAAAAAGACGGTGGCGTGGAAGTGGTGAACCTCTCAACCACCCTGGAACGTCTGCAGCGGCAACAAATCAAGGAGCTGTGCACTAGCTTCGCCCCATTGTTCTCAGCCACCCCAGGACGGACTGAACGGGCATACCACTCCATTGATACAGGTAATGCTCACCCAATCAGAACCCCACCCTACCAGGTGTCTCCTCATGCCCAAGCTGCTGTAGAACGGGAGATCCAGAACATGCTACAGATGGGTATAATCCGCTCATCTACCAGTGCATGGGCATCTCCAGTGGTTCTGGTACCCAAACCAGATGGGGAAATACGCTTTTGCGTGGACTACCGTAAGCTAAATGCTGTAACTCGTCCGGACAACTATCCAATGCCATGCACCGATGAGCTATTGGAGAGGTTGGGACGTGCCCAGTTCATCTCTACAATAGACTTAACCAAGGGGTACTGGCAAGTACCGCTAGATGAACCTGCCAAAGAGAGGTCAGCATTCGTCACCCATGCGGGGGTGTATGAATTCAATGTCCTTCCTTTCGGCCTTCGAAATGCACCCGCCACCTTCCAGAGGCTGGTAGATGGTCTACTAGCTGGACTGGGAGAATTTGCAGTTGCCTACCTCGATGATGTGGCCATTTTTTCAGACTCCTGGCCCGAACACCTACTACACCTGGAAAAGGTCTTTGAGCGCATCAGGCAGGCAGGACTAACTGTTAAGGCCAAAAAGTGTCAAATAGGCCAAAACAGAGTAACTTACCTGGGGCACCAGGTGGGTCGAGGAACCATAAACCCCCTACAGGCCAAGGTGGATGCTATCCAAAAGTGGCCTGTCCCACGGTCCAAGAAGCAGGTCCAATCCTTCTTAGGCTTGGCCGGATACTACAGGCGATTTGTACCACACTACAGCCAAATCGCTGCCCCACTGACCGACCTGACCAAAAAGACCCAGCCAAATGCAGTTAAGTGGACTGATGAGTGTCAAAAGGCCTTTACCCAACTTAAGGCAACGCTCATGTCTGACCCTGTGCTCAGGGCCCCGGACTTTGACAAGCCATTCCTAGTAACCACGGATGCATCTGAGCGTGGTATAGGAGCAGTGCTCATGCAGGAAGCAACAGATCACAACTTCCATCCTGTCGTGTTTCTCAGTAAGAAACTGTCTGAGAGGGAAAGTCACTGGTCAGTCAGTGAAAAGGAATGCAATGCCATTGTGTACGCCCTGGAAAAGCTACGCCCATATATTTGGGGACGGCGGTTCCAACTACAAACTGACCATGCTGCACTAAAGTGGCTTCATACTGCCAAGGGGAACAACAAGACACTTCTTCGTTGGAGTTTAGCTCTCCAAGATTTTGATTTTGAAATTCAACACATCACAGGAGCTTCTAATAAAGTTGCTGATGCACTCTCCCGTGAGAGTTTCCCAGAATTCAGTAGTTAAAAAGTGTTCTTAAATGTAGAAGTCTGTTAGTTATATACTTAGTAGTATATGTAAAGGTGCATGTGTTGTAGTAATCTGTTTATTTTACAGTTCTAGAAGGAAATCGCCGCCAGTGAGCTTCCCCACTGTCTGCAATTTGGGGGGCGTGTCATAAACAGATAGCTAAGGGTTAATGTCTCTTTCACCTGAAGCACCTGACCGGAGGACCAATCAGGAAACTGGATTTTTTCAACTTTGGGTGGAGGGAATTTTGTGTCTGAGTCTTTTGTCTGTCTGCCTGCTTTCTCTGAGCTTTGGAGAAGCAGTTTCTACTTTCTAGTCTTCTGTTTCTAAGTGTAAGGACAAAGAGATCAGATAGTAAGTTCTATGGTTTCTTTTCTTTGGTATTTGCATGAATATAAGTGCTGGAGTGCTTTGATTTGTATTCTTTTGGAATAAGGCTGTTTATTCAATATTCTTTTAAGCAATCGACCCTGTATTGTATCATCTTAATACAGAGAGACCATTTGTATTTTTCTTTCTTTTATATAAAGCTTTCTTTTAAGACCTGTTGGAGTTTTTCTTTACTTCAGGGAAATTGAGTCTGTACTCACCAGGGAATTGGTGGGAGGCAGAAATCGGGGAGATCTGTGTGTTGGATTGCTAGCCTGATTTTGCATTCCCTCTGGGGGAATAGGAAAGTATTTTTGTTTCCAGGACTGGGAACAGAGAGGGGGGAAGGGAAAAAGGATTATTTCCCTTTGTTGTGAGACTCAAGGGATTTGGGTCTTGGGGTCCCCAGGGAAGGTTTTTCAGGGGGACCAGAGTGCCCCAAAACACTCCAATTTTTTGGGTGGTGGCAGCAGGTACCAGGTCCAAGCTGGTAACTAAGCTTGGAGGTTTTCATGCTAACCCCCATATTTTGGACGCTAAGGTCCAAATCTGGAACTAAGGCTATGACACTCCTGGAGCTGGTTTTGGAACCCCCGGGGGTTAGACCCCTGGAGCTATGGTTCGGGCGCTGAGGGGTTGGGCCCCTGGAGCTGGTGTTGGGGCCCCAGGGGTTAGGCCCCTGGCGCTATGGTTCGGGCGCTCAGGGGTTGGGTCCTTGGAGCTGGTGTTTGGCCCCCAGGGATTAGGCCCCTAGAGCTATGGTTCGGGCGCTCAGGGGTTGGGCCCCTGAAGCTGGTGTTGGGGCCCCCAGGGGTTGAGCCCCTGGAGCTGGTGTTGGGGCCCCAGGGATTAGGCCCCTTGAGCTATGGTTCGGGCGCTGAGGCATTGGGCCCCTGGAGCTGGTGTTGGGGCCCCCAGGGGTTGGGCCCCTGGAGCTATGGTAAGGGCGCTGAGGGGTTGGGCACCTGGAGCTGGTGTTGGGGCCCCCAGGGGTTGGGCCGCTGGAGCTGTGGTACGGGCGCTCAGGGGTTGGGCCAGTAGAGCTGGGGTCTAGGGCCACAGGGGTTAGGCCCCTGGAGCTATGGTTCGGGCGCTCAGGGGTTGGGCCCCTGGAGCTGGTGTTGGGGCCCCCAGGGGTTAGGCTCCTGGAGGTATCGTTCGGGTGCTCAGGGGTTGGGCCCTTGGAGCTGGTTTTGGGGCCTCCAGTTATTAGGCCCCTGGAGCTATGGTTCGGGCGCTCAGGGTTTGGGCCCCTGGAGCTGGTGTAAGGGCCCCCAGGGCTTCGACACCTGGAGCTTGTGTTGGGGCCCCAGGGGTTGAGCCCCTGGGGCTGGTGTTGGGGCCCCAGGGGTTAGGCCCCTGGAGGTATTTGTCGGGCGCTCAGGGGTTGGGTCCTTGGAGCTGGTGTTGGGCCCCCAGGGATTAGGCCCCTGGAGCTATGGTTCGGGCGCTCAGGGGTTGAGACCCTGGAGCTGGTGTTGGGGCCCCCAGTGGTTGGGCCCCTGGAGCTGGTGTTGGGGCCCCAGGGGTTTGGCCCCTGGAGCTATGGTTCGGGCGCTCAGGGGTTGGGCCCCTGGAGCTATGGTTCGGGCGCTCAGGGGTTGGGCCCCTGGAGCTGGGGTCGAGGGCTCCAGGGGTTTGGCCCCTGGACCTGGGGTTTTGGCCCCCGGGGGTTAAGCCCCTGGAGCTATGGTTCCGGCGCTCTGGAGTTGTGCCGTTGGAGCAGGGGTGGGGGCCCCCAGGGGTTAGGCCCCTGGAGGTATTGTTCGAGCGCTCAGGGGTTGGGCCCCTGGAGCTGGTGTTGGGGCCCCCAGGGGTTATGCTCCTGGAGGTATCGTTCGAGTGCTCAGGAGTTGGGCCCTTGGAGCTGGTTTAGTTCCCCCAGGGATTAGGCACCTGGAGCTATATTTCGGGCGCTCAGGGGTTGGGCCACTGGAGCTGGTGTTGGGTCTCCCAGGGGTTAGGCCCCTGGAGGTATTGTTCGGGCGCTCAGGCGTTGGGACCTTGGAGCTGGTGTTGGGGCCCCCAGGGGTTAGGCCCCTGGAGCTATGTTTCGGGCGCTCAGGGGTTGGGCTCCTGGAGCTGGTGTTGGGGCCCCTGACCTAAAGTCACCCCCTGCTCTCCCATCCCCCACACAGACAGTCCCCACTCCATCACAGTAATGCCCAGAGCATTTCACGGATGGAGCAACAGTAACACTGTGTGGCCATGCAGGGTAATGCCGAGAGCATTTGCTGCATGGAGCAAGAGTGACACCGTGTGACCACATAGGGTAATGCACAGAGCATTTCCCCACATGGAGCAACAGTGACACCATGTAGCCACACAGGGTAATACACAGAGCATTTCCCCTCAAGGATCAACAGTGACAACTTGTGGTCACGCAGGGTAATGCACAGAGCATTTCCTGCATGGAGCTATGGTTCGGGAGCTCTGGGGCTGGGCCCCTGGAGCTGGTGTTGCGGCTCCCAGGGGTTGGGCCCTTGGAGCTGGGGTGGGGGCCCCCATTGGTTAGGGAACTGGAGCTATGGTTCGGACACTCAGGGGTAGGGCCAGTGGAGCTGGTGTTGGGGCCCCCAGGGGTTAGGCCAGTGGAGCTGTGGTTCGGGCGGTCAGGGGTTGGGACCCTGGAGCTGGTGTTGTGGTCCCCAGGGGTTGGGCCCCTGGAGCTGGTGTTGGGGCCCCAGGGATTAGGCCCCTGGAGCTATGTTTCGGGCACTGAGGGGTTGGGCCCCTGGAGCTGGTGTTGGGGCCCCCAGGGGTTGGGCCCCTGGAGCTATGGTTAGGGCGCTCAGGGGTTGGGACAATGGAGCTGGTGTTGGGGCCCCCAGGGGTTGGGCCCCTGGAGCTGGTGTTGGGGCCCCAGGGGTTAGGCCCCAGGAGCTAAGGTTAGGGCGCTCAGAAGTTAGGCCCCTGGAGCTGGTGTTGGGGCCCCCAGGGGTTGGGCTCCTGGGGCTGGGGTTGGGGCCCCCAGGGGTTAGGCCCCTGGAGCTATGGTTCCAGCGCTCAGGGGTTGGACCGTTGGAGCTGGAGTGGGGGCCCCTAGGGGTTAGACCGCTGCAGCTATGGTTCGGGCGCTCAGGGGTTGGACCTCTGGAGCTGGTGTTGGGGCCCAGAGGGCTTAGGCCCCTGGAGGTATTGTTCGGGCGCTCAGGGGTTCGGCCCCTGGAGCTGGTGTTGTTGTCCCCAGGGGTTAGGCCCCTGGAGGGATCGTTCGGGCGCTCAGGGGTTAGGCCTCTATAGCTGGTGTTGGGGCCCCCAGGGATTGGGCTCCTGGGGCTGGGGTTGGGGCCCCCAGGGGTTAGGCCCCTGAAGCTATGGTTCCGGCCCTCAGGGGTTCCGCCGTTGGAGATGGGTTGGGGGCCCCCAGGGGTTAGGCCCCTGCAGCTATGGTTCGGGCGCTCAGGGGTTGGACCCCTGGAGCTGGTTTTGGAACCCCCGGTGGTTAGACCTCTGGAGCTATGGTTCGGGCGCTGAGGGGTTGGGCCCCTGGAGCTGGTGTTGGGGCCCCCAGGGGTTAGGCCCTTGGAGGTATAGTTCGAGCGCTCAGGGGTTGGGCCCCTGGAGCTGGTGTTGGAGCCCCTAGGGGTTAGACCTTAGTCCCAGATTTGGACCTTAGCGTCCAAAATATGGGGGTTAGCATGAAAACCTCCAAGCTTAGTTACCAGCTTGGACCTGGTACCTGCTGCCACCACCCAAAAAATTAGAGTGTTTTGGGGCACTCTGGTCCCCCTGAAAAACCTTTCCTGGGGACCCCAAGACCCAAATCCCTTGAGTCTCACAACAAAGGGAAATAATCCTTTTTCCCTTCCCCCCTCCAGGTGCTCCTGGAGAGATACACAGACACAAGTTCTGTGAATCCAAACAGAGTGAATCTCCCTCTCTGTTCCCAATCCTGGAAACAAAAAGTACTTTCCTATTCCCCCAGAGGGAATGCAAAGTCAGGCTAGCGATCCAACACACAAATCTCCCCTTGATTTCTTCCTCCCACCAATTCCCTGGTGAGTACAGACTCAATTTCCCTGAAGTAAAGAAAAACTCCAACAGGTCTTAAAAGAAAGCTTTATATAAAAAGAAAGAAAAATAAGTACAAATGTTCTCTCTGTATTAGATGATACAACACAGGGTCGATTGCTTAAAAGAATATTGAGTAAACAGCCTTATTCAAAAAGAATACAAATCAAAGCACTCCAGCACTTATATTCATGCAAATACCAAAGAAAAGAAACCATATAACTTACTATCTGATCTCTTTGTCCTTACACTTAGAAACAGAAGACTAGAAAGTAGAACTACTTCTCCAAAGCTCAGAGCAAGCAGGCAGCCAGAAACAAAGACAAAGACACTCAAATCCCTCCACCCAAAGTTGAAAAAATCCGGTTTCCTGATTGGTCCTCTGGTCAGGTGCTTCAGGTGAAAGAGACATTAACCCTTAGCTATCTGTTTATGACACGCCCCCCAAATTGCAGACAGTGGGGAAGCTTACTGGCGGCGATTTTCTTTTAGAACTTGAAAATAAACAGATTAATACAACACATACACCTTTACATATACTCCTAAGTATATAACTAACAGACTTTTACATTTTAAGAACACTTTTTAACTACTGAATACTGGGAAACTCTCACGGGAGAGTGCATCAGCTACTTTGTTAGAAGCTCCTGTGATGTGTTGAATTTCAAAATCAAAATTTTGGAGAGCTAAACTTCAACGAAGAAGTTTCTTGTTGTTCCCCTTGGCAGTATGAAGCCACTTTAGTGCAGCATGGTCAGTTTGTAGTTGGAACCGCCGTTCCCAAACATATGGGCGTACCTTTTCCAGGGCGTACACAATGGCATAGCATTCCTTTTCACTGACTGACCAGTGACTTTCCCTCTCAGACAGTTTCTTGCTGAGAAACACGACAGGATGGAAGTTGTGATCTGTTGCTTCCTGCATGAGCACTGCTCCTATACCACACTCAGATGCATCGGTGGTTACTAGGAATGGCTTGTCAAAATCCGGGGCCCTGAGCACAGGGTCAGACATGAGCGTTGCCTTAAGTTGGGTAAAGGCCTTTTGACACTCATCAGTCCACTTAACGGCATTTGGCTGGGTCTTTTTGGTTAGGTCGGTCAATGGGGCAGCGATTTGGCTGTAGTGTGGTACAAATCGCCTGTAGTATCCGGCCAAGCCTAAGAAGGATTGGACCTGCTTCTTGGACCGTGGGACAGGCCACTTTTGGATAGCATCCACCTTGGCCTGTAGGGGGTTTATGGTTCCTCGACCCACCTGGTGCCCCAGGTAAGTCACTCTGTTTTGGCCTATTTGACACTTTTTGGCCTTAACAGTTAGTCCTGCCTGCCTGATGCGCTGAAAGACCTTTTCCAGGTGTAGTAGGTGTTTGGGCCAGGAGTTTGAAAAAATGGCCACATTATCGAGGTAGGCAACTGCAAATTTTTCCAGTCCAGCTAGTAGACCATCTACCAGCCTCTGGAAGGTGGCGGGTGCATTTCGAAGGCCGAAAGGAAGGACATTGAATTCATACACCCCCGCATGGGTGACGAATGCTGACCTTTTCTTGGCAGGTTCATTTAGTGGTACTTGCCAGTACCCCTTGGTTAAGTTTATTGTAGAGATGAACTGGGCCCGTCCCAACTTTTCCAATAGCTTATTGGTGCGTGGCATTGGATAGTTGTCCGGACGAGTTACAGCATTTAGCTTACGGTAGTCCACGCAAAAGCGTATTTTCCCATCTGGTTTGGGTACCAGAACCACTGGAGATGCCCATGCCTGGTAGATGGGCGGATTATACCCATCTGTAGCATGTTCTGGATCTCCCGTTCTATAGCAGCTTGGGCATGAGGAGACACTCGGTAGGGTGGGGTTCTGATTGGGTGAGCATTACCTGTATCAATGGAGTGGTATGCCCGTTCAGTCCATCCTGGGGTGGCTGAGAACAATGGGGCGAAGCTAGTGCACAGCTCCTTGATTTGTTGCCGCTGCAGACGTTCCAGGGTGGTTGAGAGGTTCACCTCTTCCACGCCACCGTCTTTTTTTCCGTCGTAGTAGACACCGTCAGGCCACTCAGCATTATTTCCCTGGACTGTAAACTGACAAACCTGTAAATCTCTGGAATAGAAAGGCTTGAGAGAATTAACATGGTACACTTTAGGCTTTAGTGAGGAATTGGGAAATGCTATGAGGTAGTTTACAGCTCCCAGGCGCTCTTGGACCGTGAATGGCCCTTCCCATGATGCTTCCATCTTATGGGCCTGTTGCGCCTTCAAGACCATAACCTGGTCTCCTACCTTGAAGGAACGTTCTCTGGCATGTCTGTCATACCAGGCCTTTTGCTCTTCTTGAGCATCCTTTAGGTTCTCTCTAGCAAGGGCTAAAGAGTGTCGGAGGGTGCTTTGTAGGTTGCTTACAAAGTCCAGAATGTTAGTTCCTGGAGAAGGCGTAAACCCCTCCCATTGCTGCTTCACCAACTGTAATGGCCCCTTAACCTCGTGACCATACACAAGTTCAAATGGTGAAAACCCTAAACTGGGATGTGGTACAGCCCTGTAGGCAAACAGCAACTGCTGCAACACTAGGTCCCAATTATTGGAGAATTTGTTGATGAATTTCCGTATCATGGCCCCCAAAGTTCCATTGAACCTTTCCACCAGGACATTGGTTTGATGGTGGTATGGGGTGGCAACCAAGTGATTCACCCCATGAGTTTCCCACAGTTTTTCCATGGTCCCTGCCAGGAAATTAGACCCTGAATCTGTAAGGATGTCGGAGGGCCAACCTACCCTGGCAAAGATGTCTGTTAGGGCCAGGCACACAGTGTTAGCCCTGGTGTTGCCTAGAGCTACTGCTTTTGGCCATCGGGTAGCAAAGTTCACTAAAGTCAGTACGTACTGCTTTCCTCTGGGCGTCTTTTTTGGGAAAGGGCCCAGAATATCCACAGCTACTTGCTGAAATGGGACCTTAATTATGGGGAGTGGCTGGAGAGGGGCCTTGACCTGGTCTTGAGGCTTTCCCACTCTTTGGCATACCTTACAAGACCGGACATACTTGGCAACGTTCTTGCCCATCCCCTCCCAGTGGAAGGACTTCCCCAACCGGTCCTTGGTTCTGTTCACCCCAGCATGGCCACTGGGATGATCATGGGCTAAGCTTAAGAGCTTCTCCCGGTACTTAGTTGGAACCACCAACTGTTTTTGCGGCTGCCATTCTTTCCGGTGTCCACCAGAAAGAATTTCCTTGTATAAAAGTCCTTGGTTTATAACAAACCGGGATCGATTAGAAGAGCTGAGAGGCGGTGGGGTGCTCCGTGCCGCCGCCCAAGCTTTCTGAAGGCTGTCATCTGCTTCCTGCTCAGTCTGGAACTGTTCCCTTGAGGCTGGGGTCACCAGTTCTTCCTCAGACTGTGGACTTGGGCTTGGTCCCTCTGGAAGCGATGTAGGTGATGGGGTTGTTTTCGTTGCTGGTGTACCGCTCTCCGCTGGTGCACCTGAGGGTATTTCAGGCTCTGGCTGAGCCTTTTGGGTATGGCTGTCTTTTGCTTTTGCCAGTTCTGGCTTGCTGGCGCCCTTTGGCGTTGAGTTTGAAGATGGGGTTGCACTTGCTGGTGCTGGTTGCTGTTCCAGTTCCGGGCCTGGGACTGGAGGTGCTGTGGCTGTTTCAGTGGTTGGCATGGAATCCGGGTCCACTACCTCTGTCTGGGTCTCTGGTAACACAGACGGGGCCTCTGTGGACGGCTCAGGAACAGAAATGGGTCTGGAAGCTTGCCTGGTTTGGCTACGTGTAACCATTCCCACTCTCTTGGCCCGCCTCACCTGGTTGGCCAAGTCTTCCCCCAGTAGCATGGGGATAGGATAATTGTCATAGACTGCAAAAGTCCACATTCCTGACCAGCCTTTGTACTGGACAGGCAGTTGAGCTGTAGGCAAGTCTACAGCTTGTGACATGAAGGGGTAAATTGTAACTTTGGCCTTTGGGTTGATGAATTTGGGGTCAACGAAGGATTGGTGGATAGCTGACACTTGTGCCCCCGTGTCTCTCCACGCAGTAACCTTCTTTCCGCCCACTCTCAAATTTTCCCTTCGCTCCAAGGGTATTTGAGAGGCATCCGGGCCTGGGGATCTTTGGTGTGATGGTGGTGTAATGAATTGCACTCGCATGGTGTTCTTGGGACACTTGGCCTTGATATGTCCCAGTTCATTACACTTAAAGCATCTTCCATCTGATGGATCACTGGGCCGAGGTGAGTTACTGGAGACTGGTGAGGTTGAAGGGTAGGGTATCTGTGGCTTTACTTGGGTGGTATGTGGGGTCTTTGGCTGTCCTCGGTTGTAGGGTTTATGGTCTGTGTGCCCCCTGGGGTAATCGTTCCCCTTGACAGTAGCTTTTTTGCTTTCTGCCAGTTCCATCCATTTGGCTCCAATCTCCCCTGCCTCAGCGATATTCTTGGGGTTTCCATCTTGTATGTACCGTGTGATGTCTTCAGGAACACCATCCAAGAAGTGCTCCATTTGTATGAGGAGGTTCAGTTCTTCCAAGGTTTGAATGTTGTTTCCTGTTATCCAGGCCTCATAGTTTTTTGCAATGTAGTAGGCGTGTTTGGGAAATGACACCTCTGGTTTCCACTTTTGGGTTCTGAAGCGCCGACGGGCATGATTTGGGGTTATCCCCATCCTGTATCTGGCCTTGGTTAGAAAAAGTTTATAGTCATTCATTTGGTGCTTAGGCATTTCAGCTGCCACCTCTGCTAAAGGTCCACTGAGCTGTGACCTCAATTCTACCATGTACTGGTCTTCGGGAATGCTGTACCCAAGACAGGCTCTTTCAAAATTTTCCAAGAAGGCCTCGGTGTCATCACCTGCCTTGTAGGTGGGAAATTTCCTGTGCTGTGGAGCAATATTTGGCACCGGGTTGTTAGGGTTGGCTGGCACATGCAGCCCAGCTTTTGCCAACTCCAGTTCATGTTTTCTCTGTTTTTCCTTCTCTTCATTCTCTTTTTGTTGTTTTTCCATTTCTCGGTGGTGGGCCGACTCTTCTTCTGCTTGTTTCCTTCGGTAGGCCACCTCTTCTTCTTCTTGCTTCCTTCTGTGGGCCACCTCTTCTTCTTCTAGTTTTCTTTTGTGTGCTGCCTCCTTGGCTGCCTCTTTGGCTGCCTGTTCTCTTTGGTAGGCTGCCTGTTCTCTTTGGTAGGCTGCCTCTTTGATCTGTTCTTCTCTTTCTTTCATCTCCATCTCTTTTTGTTTTATTTCCAGTTGTCGCCTGTGTTCAGCTTCTTTGATTTGTTCTTCGGCGTCTATTTTTGCCTTAGAAGTCATGGTTCCTGTTTTCTTGTGTTGGGGTGCCCTCCGGTGTTTATCTTCTGAACTGCAGATTCTCTGTTGCCTCCTGAAGTCTGCCTAGCAACAGTGCTTTTTTCCTTTTCTCTCTCTAGCTAATCTTCAATGTCAAGTAAACCTGAAAAACCACTTTATTTGCATTCATATAGTGCTGGTATGACTCTCAATGGGAGTGCTATTGTGTGACAAAAGACTGTTAATAGTCCTTAACGACTTCTGCTTAACATGCAAGCCACAAACTGCCAGAGAGAGCAGAAAAAAAAATTTCTCTCTGGTTCCCTTTTAAAACCAACTGCTTCTCTCTGCTAAAAAGCCCTTAGCAGAGAAAAGAAAAATACAATATTTCTACTGGCTTCTGGATTCTAATCCCACCGCTCCCACCATGTAATAACCTTAGTCCCAGATTTGGACCTTAGCGTCCAAAATATAGGGGTTAGCATGAAAACCTCCAAGCTTAGTTACCAGCTTGGACCTGGTACCTGCTGCCACCACCCAAAAAATTAGAGTGTTTTGGGGCACTCTGGTCCCCCTGAAAAACCTTTCCTGGGGACCCCAAGACCCAAATCCCTTGAGTCTCACAACAAAGGGAAATAATCCTTTTTCCCTTCCCCCCTCCAGGTGCTCCTGGAGAGATACACAGACACAAGTTCTGTGAATCCAAACAGAGTGAATCTCCCTCTCTGTTCCCAATCCTGGAAACAAAAAGTACTTTCCTATTCCCCCAGAGGGAATGCAAAGTCAGGCTAGCGATCCAACACACAAATCTCCCCTTGATTTCTTCCTCCCACCAATTCCCTGGTGAGTACAGACTCAATTTCCCTGAAGTAAAGAAAAACTCCAACAGGTCTTAAAAGAAAGCTTTATATAAAAAGAAAGAAAAATAAGTACAAATGTTCTCTCTGTATTAGATGATACAACACAGGGTCGATTGCTTAAAAGAATATTGAATAAACAGCCTTATTCAAAAAGAATACAAATCAAAGCACTCCAGCACTTATATTCATGCAAATACCAAAGAAAAGAAACCATATAACTTACTATCTGATCTCTTTGTCCTTACACTTAGAAACAGAAGACTAGAAAGTAGAACTACTTCTCCAAAGCTCAGAGCAAGCAGGCAGCCAGAAACAAAGACAAAGACACTCAAATCCCTCCACCCAAAGTTGAAAAAATCCGGTTTCCTGATTGGTCCTCTGGTCAGGTGCTTCAGGTGAAAGAGACATTAACCCTTAGCTATCTGTTTATGACACGGGCGCTGAGGGGTTGGGCCCCTGGAGCTGGTGTTGGGGCCCCCAGGGGTTAGGCCCTTGGAGGTATAGTTCGAGCGCTCAGGGGTTGGGCCCCTGGAGCTGGTGTTGGAGCCCCCAGGGGTTAGACCACTGGAGCTATGGTTTGGGCGCTCAGGGGTTGGAACCCTGGAGCTGGTGTTGAGGCCCCCAGTTGTTGGGCCCCTGGAGCTGGGGTTGGGGCACCGGGGGTTAGGCCCCTGGAGCTATGGTTCGGGAGGTCAGGGGTTGGGCCCCTGGAGCTGCTGTTGGGGCCCCCAAGGGTTGGGCCCCTGGAACTGAGGTTGGGGCCCTCAGGGGTAGGCCCCTGGAGCTATGGTTCGGGCGCTCAGGGGTTGGAACCCTAGAGCTGGTGTTGGGGCCCCCAGGGGTTGGGCCCCTGGAGCTGGGGTTCGGGCCCCCAGGTGTTAGGCGCCTGGAGATATGGTTCGGGCTCTCAGGGGTTGGGCCCCTGGAGCTGCTGTTGGGGCCCCGAGGGGTTAGGGCCCTGGAGCTGGTGTTGAGGTCTGAGGGGTTAGGCCCCTGGAGCTATGGTTCGGGCGCTCAGGGGTTGGGCCCTTGGAGCTGGGGTGGGGGCCCCCAGTGGTAAGGCCCCTGGAGCTATGGTTCGGGCGCTCAGGGGTTGGGCCCCTGGAGCTGGTGTTGGGTCTCCCAGGGGTTAGGCCCGTGGAGGTATTGTTCGGGCGCTCAGGGGTTGGGACCCTGGAGCTGGTGTTTTGGCCCCCAGGGGTTGGCCCCCTGGAGCTGGGGTTCGGGCCCCCAGGTGTTAGGCGCCTGGAGGTATGGTTTGGGCGCTCAGGGTTTGGGACCCTGGAGCTGGTGTGGTGGTTCCCAGAGTTTGGGCCCCTGGAGCTGGTGTTGGGGCCCCAGGGATTAGGCCCCTGGAGCTATGGTTCGGGCGCTGAGGGGTTGGGCTCCTGGAGCTGGTGTTGGGGCCCCCAGGGGTTAGGCCCCTGGAGGTATTGTTCGGGTGCTCAGGGGTTGGGTCCTTGGAGATGGTGTTGGGCCCCCATGGATTAGGCCCCTGGAGCTATGGTTCGGGCGCTCATGGGTTGGGACCCTGGAGCTGGTGTTGGGGCCCCCAGGGGTTGGGCTCCTGGAGCTGGTGTTGGGGCCCCAGGGATTACGCCCCTTGAGCTATGGTTCGGGCGCTGAGGGGTTGGGCCCCTGGAGCTGGTGTTGGGGCCCCCAGGGGTTGCGCCCCTGGAGCTATGGTTAGGGCGCTGAGGGGTTGGGCCCCTGGAGCTGGTGTTGGGGCACCCAGCGGTTAGGCTCCTGGAGCTGGTTTTGGGGCCCTAGGGGTTAGGCTCTTGGAGCTATGTTTCGTGCGCTCAGGGGTTGTGCCCCTGGAGCTGGGGATTAGGGCCCGAGGGGTTGGGCCCCTGAACCTGGGGTGGGGGCCTCCAGGGGTTGGGCCCCTGGAGCTATGGTTCGGGCGCTGAGGGGTTGGGCCCCTGGAACTGGTGTTGGGGCCCACAGGGGTTAGGCCCCTGGAGGTATCGTTCGGGCGCTCAGAGGTTGGGCCCCTTGAGCTGGTGTTAGGGACCCCAGGGGTTGGACCCCTGGAGCTGGTGTTGGGGCCCCAGGGGTTAGGCCCCTGGAGCTATGGTTCGGGCGCTCAGGGGTTGGGCCCCTGGAGCTGGTGTTGGGGCCCCTAGGGGTTGGGCCCCTGGAGCTGGTGTTGGGGCCCCAGGGGTTAGGCCCCTGGAGCTATGGTTCGGGCGCTCAGGGGTTGGGCCCCTGGAGCTATGGTTCGGGCGCTCAGGGGTTGGGCCCCTGGAGCTGGGGTCGAGGGCTCCAGGGGTTTGGCCCCTGGACCTGGGGTTGTGGCCCCCGGGGGTTAGGCCACTGGAGCTATGGTTCGGGCGCTCAGGGGTTGGGCCCCTGGAGCTGGTGTTGGGGCCCCCAGGGGTTGGGCCCCTGGAGCTGGTGTTGGGGCCCCAGGGATTAGGCCCCTGGAGCTATGGTTCCGGAGCTCAGGAGTTAGGCCGTTGGAGCTGGGGTGCGGGCCCCCAGGGGTTAGGCCCCTGCAGCTATGGTTCGGGCGCTCAGGGGTTGGACCCCTGGAGCTGGTATTGGTGACCCCCAGGGGTTAGGCCCCTGGAAGTATTGTTCGAGCGCTCAGGGGTTGGGCCCCTGGAGCTGGTGTTGGATCCCCCAGGGTTTAGGCCCCTGGAGCTGTGGTTCGGGCGCTCAGGGGTTGGAGCCCTGGAGCTGGTGTTGTGGCCCCCAGGGGTTGGGCCCCTGGAGCTGGGGTTGGGGCACGGGGGGTTAGGCCCCTGGATCTATGGTTCGGGCGCTCAGGGGTTGGGCCCCTGGAGCTGGTGTTGGGGCCCCCAGGGGTTGGGCCCATGGAGCTGGTGTTGGGGCCCCCAGGGGTTGGGCCCCTGGAGCTGGGGTTCGGGCCCCTAGGTGTTAGGCGCCTGGAGATATGGTTCGGGCTCTCAGGGGTTGGGCCCCTGCATCTGCTGATGGGGCCCCGAGGTGTTAGGGCCCTGGAGCTGGTGTTGGGGTCCGAGGGTTTAGGCCCCTGGAGCTATGGTTCGGGCGCTCAGGGGTTGGGCCCCTGGAGCTGGTGTTTGGTCTCCCAGGGGTTAGGCCCCTGGAGGTATTGTTCGGGCGCTCAGGCGTTGGACCCTTGGAGCTGGTGTTGGGGCCCCCAGGGGTTAGGCCCCTGGAGCTATGTTTCGGGCGCTCAGGGGTTGAGCCCCTGGAGCTGGTGTTGGGGCCCCTGACCTAAAGTCACCCCCTGCTCTCCCATCCCCCACACAGACAGTCCCCACTCCATCACAGTAATACCCAGAGCATTTCACGCATGGAGCAACAGTAACACTGTGTGGCTATGCAGGGTAATGCCCATTGCATTTGCTGCATAGAGCAAGAGTGACACCGTGTGACCACATAGGGTAATGCACACAGCATTTCCCCGCATGGAGCAACAGTGACACCATGTAGCCACACAGGGTAATACACAGAGCATTTCCCCGCATGGAGCAACAGTGACACCTTGTGGTCACGCAGGGTAATGCACAGAGGATTTCCTGCATGGAGCTATGATTCGGGAACTCTGAGGTTGGGCCCCTGGAGCTGGTGTTGGGGCTCCCAGGGGTTGGGCCCTTGGAGCTGGTGTTGGGGCCCCAGGGGCTAGGCCCCTGGAGCTATGGTTCGGGCGCTCAGGGGCTGGGCCCTTGGAGCTGGGGTGGGGGGCCCAGTGGTTAGGCCCCTGTAGCTATGGTTCGGGCACTCAGGGGTAGGGCCCATGGAGATGGTGTTGGAGCCCCCAGGGGTTAGGCCCCTGGAGGTATTGTTCGGGCGCTCAGGCGTTGGGCCCTTGGAGCTGGTGTTAGGGCCCCCAGAGGTTAGACCCCTAGAGCTATGTTTCGGGAACTCTGGGGTTGGGCCCCTGGAGCTGGTGTTGGGGCTCCCAGGGGTTGGGCCCTTGGAGCTGGTGTTGGGGCCCCAGGGGCTAGGCCCCTGGAGGTATTGTTCTGGCGCTCAGGGGTTGGGACCCTGGAGCTGGTGTTGGGGTCCCCAGGGGTTGGGCCCCTGGAGCTGGTGTTGGGGCCCCAGGGATTAGGCCCCTGGAGCTATGGTTCGGTCGCGGAGGGGTTGGGCCCCTGGAGCTGGTGTTGGGGCCCCCAGGGGTTGGGCCCCTGGAGCTATTGTTAGGGCACTCTGGGGTTCGGCCCCTCGAGCTGGTGTTGGGGCCCCCAGGGTTTGGGCTCCTGGAGCTGGTGTTGGGGCCCCAGGGGTTGGGCCGCTGGAGCTGGGGTTTGGGCCCCCAGGGGTTAGGCCCCTGGCGCTATGGTTCGGGCACTCAGGGGTTGGGCCCTTGGAGCTTGGGTGGGGGCCCCCAGTGGTTAGGCCCCTTGAGCTATGGTTCGGGCACTCAGGGGTAGGGCCCGAGGAGCTGGTGTTGGGGCCCCCAGGGGTTGGGCCGCTGGAGCTGGGGTTTGGGCCCCCAGGGGTTAGGCCCCTGGCGCTATGGTTCAGGGGCTGAGGGGTTGGGCCCTTGGAGCTTGGGTGGGGGCCCCCAGGGGTTGGGCCCCTGGAGCAATGGTTAGGGCGCTGAGGGGTTGGGCCTCTGGAGCTGGTGTTGTGGCCTCCAGGGGTTGGGCTCATGGAGCTGGTGTTGGGGCCCCAGGGGTTAGGCCCCTGGAGCTATGGTTCGGGCACTCAGGGGTTGGGCCGCTGCTGCTGGTGTTGGGGCCCCCAGGGGTTGGGCCGCTGGAGCTGGGGTTTGGGCACCTGCGGGAAGGAACCAGACACAGACAGCTTGTTTGCTCAGGAAGGCGCCCCGTCAGCCGGCGTGGCAGCCCTTTTATTCTTTCTAGTTACATTATCAGCATGAATCAGCATAAATCACAGCCTTGTTTACTTGTTTCTTACTGGCGGAGGATCTTCCTTATCTCCCTGCTTCTCACCCGCCGCTTGCAAGCGTGACGTGCTATGTTTTTCATTCTACTCAGGCATGTAGTGCTGTACTTGCCTGGTCTTAAGATCAGGGGGGGGTAACGGGGGGTTGCAGGGATTAACTATCTGGTGGTTTGCCAGCCAGGATCAATCCCTACATCTCCCCCTTTACTTTTTAGAAGGGAAGGGCAGGTTTTTTTCTTGCCCAAGGGCACCCTTGGGTGCACAATGAAATTAAGGAGGGAATACACTGAACGCCACAGCAGGTGAGTATGAGGAATAAAAGGCAAAGTCCTCCATAGGTTATTACCTGATGTAACCAACCCCATCCTGGTAGCCAGCTAGATAGCCAGTCCCACCAGGAGGAGAATGGGTCATTGTGAATTCGAATTTGAGCAGTAAGATTTTTAATTAAAGCTATTTGATTATTAATAGCATGGGAGTGATCAAAAATATTGAAACAACACATATCATTAATTTTTTCACAACCATAGTGATGTAGCAAAAGAAGATAATTAATGGCAGCTCTATTTTGCAAAATTCCATGACGCAGCTCTGTTTGCTCCTCATTAAGCAATGCCACTGCAATAGACGTGGCATTAAGAGCTTTAACCGCTGAGCAAGCTAACCAATTAAGATTTTTGCTATTACTAATTATTAAGCCAGGTATGCCAACCAAGGAGGTGGCCAAGGCATTATACATAACATCACACAAGAATGAGCATTTAGGCAAGCAATAAAAGCAGTTAACAAATTCTCTGGGGTTTTCTCCTTTTCTTGCTGTTCCAGCAGACGCTCAGCTTGCTGTGGGAGGGACTTTGTTTGTACCCACGTCACTGGTGCATTGGGAGTACTGCGGCGCCGTTCTTGAGACAGCGTTAACTGTTGTTGTTAATAACTGATTGAAATCAGGAATGGGATTGTTAAGACCCTGGTGCCACGCCATGCTGTGGGCCGCCTGTGGGGTCCTCTTTCCACGGACGGATGTAACGGGCTGGGACCCACACAGGCCCCTTAGGTATGTTAACGGCTGCGTACCCCCGCCCCCAGGTAATCAAGGGGACTGGGGCACTCCACGTGGTTCCAGGGAATTGTCTATACGTTACTTTAGGGGTGGGGAGTTCTTCCTTGCACCTAAAGTGTTTCTGTAAACGGGAGATATAATGGGCACCATCAAAAACAAGATTTAAATGATTGATTGTATAAAGAACATGTGCTAACCACTCCTCCTTGTCGGGCAGCGTGGGCGGGATTCCCCCTTTTGTTTTTTGTTGGAGGAGAGCTGTTTTGAGGGTACGATTCGCGCGCTCAACGATAGCTTGGCCCTGTGAATTATAGGGGATGCCAAAGGTGTGCACAACGCCCCAACGGGAGCAGAAGGCAGCAATTTGTTGAGAGCAGTAAGCTGGCCCATTATCTGTTGTCAGCTATAGCGGTACCAACGTTAGCAACATAAAGGCTATCTGTAATAACATTAAGGGGGACAATGGAAAAATGAGAAAAGGCTAAACAAAGGGCAGCAAGTTCTGCCCATTGAGGGCTTGTTTGAGGAGTGGTAAACCGCGAGTGCCATTGCGTGGCAGTACGCCAAGAAACAACACCACGGGTTGGGCAGCCATCAGTGAATACTGTAAGCGCATCAATTATGGGGGTTTGCTGGCAAAGATTACAAAATACAGTGGGAATGTGACAAATGGCATGCAGGCGAGGATCTTTCTGAATATGATAGGACAGGGAGCCCACAAAGCCTGCCAGGGCTAGTTGAAGGGCAGCCGAGAAGGCAAGGGCTGATTCGGTCTTTGGGTAGCGCTTCTTTACCCGTGAGAAAAGAAACTTAACACATTTCATTAGTGCCTGGCAGTGTTTTGCAGATCTCATAGTTGCTTGGGCACATTCAAGCCCCACCCCCCTTTCCTTGGTTATTAGCCAAGTCTTAGCTGTGAGCAGTGTCCTTGAATGGAGACAGTGTCTTATCTACAGTCTCCTAGCTACTTTTTTCTGTTCAGTTAACTCATTCTGTTCTTTTTTTTTTTCTTCTCCCTTTTTGGTTTCCTTTAACCTGCAAAGGAAACTTTCACTCTTCACTTATACACCTTTTCCCAACAACGAACACGTAAACATTGCCATTATACAGTACATTAGTCTTATTATTTAATATATGTCACACATACTCTTTTACTAAAATAAACTTATTACAGAACTTTGGAGCAACGAGCTAGAACAAGCACACCCACTTTGAGGAGTTCATTCAATTCAACCTCTAGTCCAATAGCCTTCCACCATCCCCAGCCCTCTGGCTAGAAATTTGAGGTAGCCAGAAAGATCCCATGTACAATATGGGGAGTGGGTTAACTGTTCATGTCTTTGCTTTCAAAGACCGTTGGCATGCAAATTATAACAACAATTTCTTTAATTAACAATTTGGCCAATGAAGCTTCTTTTTCTTACTTAAGCAAATGCATTAGACTTTAGTGTATCACATTCTCCTGATTTATCCAAACACCTTGTATTCCAAAGTTGAATAAAACAAGTATCTGCATTTAACCCTTCTATTTAATTTTAACTAGACTATCCTATAAAAATATTAAACACAACAATTTTGGCCACGAGACAAACACCACAAGACAGGACATAGAACACAAAACATAATTCCTGTTGTGCCAGTAAATGCACGATACGTTGAATGCTGTTCAGCTGGCATCAGTTTTCTCTGATTATCTGAAAGACAAAAAAACAGAGGTCTACCCACCCCTTCTGGGCAGACAATCATCGCTTGAAATATACAAATACCCTTATTGACTTCAGGCAAGAACAGAGGAATTACCCCATATTTTCTTACATTTATTTCATAAGCAGCCTAGGTTTTCAATTACATAACACTGTATACATTCTTCAGCTAATATAACTAAATTGTTCATAGCCAAACCAAATAATAGCAATCCAATAATTTCTCTGCCTAAATTTATTTACAAACATTTCGCAGACACCAAGAACTTTTTTCTTTAGCATTTTTACAAAGTTCAACTGCTGTTTCCTCCAGCAACTACAGAGTTAACTTCTCACTCTCCCTTAAATCACTTGCTTGTCTCCCAACAGCCACTTTTATCAACTTAAATCACCATGCCAAGTAAGTCCTGGGTATTTGAAATCCCCATGCTTACACTTACTGACTCCTTCCTTCCACTACACCCTTAAAGTTTTCCAACCTGCTTTCCAATCTCTCTCTCTGTTGCCTGCCTGCCTGGGCCCGATCCTGCTTTTCTTGCTGAACCGTCCCTTCCATGGGCACCAACTTGTTCCACTACCAGTTTAGCTAGGAGGGTGGGCTTCTTAACTAGCCCCCACCCCTCCTGGTCTTTTCCTTTAAACATTCTCACTCACAAGACTACCCGAGTCCTCCTTCATGAGGCTTGCCACCTGGACAAAAATCCAAACCCCTTTAGAGAGTTTACCTAGAGTCCACCCATCCGTCTGCTGACACTTAAACAGAAAAAAGAAATTACACAGAGCGCAGAGGGAATTACAGTCTAAGTCAGACTTTCCCACTTCTATACACTGTCCGCTACAGGGGACGGGACAGAAGGATCTCAATCCAACCTCAGAGCTTCCTCGCACTCATGGCTTCCACTCCAAGGAATTACGAACGAGAGGTTCAGTTCCGCCCACACTCCCAACGCCCAAATGTATACAGAGCAGAAAAACAACAGTAACCGGTTAAACAGAACAGAACCAAAACCAAATAGCATTTTCTTATCCTATTAAGGCATACTTTTACTCATGCAATCCTCAACATATAGCACCAACAGTACCAAGCAAAGCAAACACAAAATAACAAGGGTAAAACAAATAGATGGTGTAAATTCTGCAGTGCTCCCCCTTTCTTAATTGCTCACCAAATTGTGACAAATTTCTGTTACCAATCTATCCCTCGTGTCAGGTGATCAGGCTGACACTACAGGATCGCTGGGGGAAGATAAAGAAAACACACCATATGACTGAATTTTAAAGCTTCATTAATAAAATAATAAAACAACAATGGAGAGTGTTGGGAACGCTCCCACATCACTCAGGAAAATATTAATGCCCCAAGCCCGAAGCTCCTTTCATACTTACACAGGTACGTCCAGACTGGCCACTTCTGTGTATAATGTTCAGAGGAGGGGGAGAGGTGGAAGGGAGATTATCCTGTACACAGCTTGTCCAGAATTTCCAACATGCTTCTGCTCTTGGGAGGGCTGTTCTTTTACACCCTGGAATCTCCTGCGGCGTCTCTTTCAGAGATTCCAGTCCAGGTCGGCTGCCTGTGGCTTCTTTGGTGTCACCAAGCCACACCGACTCCAGGGTCACAAAGGCACACTGTTGGATCTTACTGGACAGTTAAGCTTTGCAAACGTAATGTCAGTTCTGTAACTTGTATTTCCTTTTGCTCCGCCTCTGTCTATATTTTTTCCTTCACAGCCAGCTGGGGCCGAAAGCAGCCTGTACTGCGCTCGGAGCCGGAGGGGGCAAAAGGGGGAGGGCGACGACAGCAAGGACTCAGAGGGGGCTAGACTAGGGGGTGTCGCCCTGAGTGCAGGACTTGGGGTGTCAACCTCCGTGACATATGAGGGAGGTGGGGTAGGGGCGGGAGAGGCAAGCGGGGGCGCCTCCTTTCGCAAACGCCCGATTGCCTCTGCACAATGTTGCCACAGCAAGATGTGTCGGATGGGCGCTCGAGGCTCCCTTAGGAGCCGTTCGCCCACATTTTGCCAGTCAGAAACCTTGAGAGTTCCTTTCTCGGGGTACCAAGGGCATTTAACCTCTATCACATGGAGCAATTCCTCCACATGTCGCTGTGATGCTGTCGTGCGACCGGTTACCTTGAGTACTTGAACCAGCTCTGTCATATGAGCCTTCTGTTGCACGGACAAATCCCCCCCCATACTCACGAGGGAGTGCGAAGACGCACTGCGGTGCACCATGGCTCGGCCGGCCGGTGGGTACGGAGGGCTGGAATCACGTCGGGGTCACCAGATGCGGGAAGGAACCAGACACAGACAGCTTGTTTGCTCAGGAAGGCGCCCCGTCAGCCGGCGTGGCAGCCCTTTTATTCTTTCTAGTTACATTATCAGCATGAATCAGCATAAATCACAGCCTTGTTTACTTGTTTCTTACTGGCGGAGGATCTTCCTTATCTCCCTGCTTCTCACCCGCCGCTTGCAAGCGTGACGTGCTATGTTTTTCATTCTACTCAGGCATGTAGTGCTGTACTTGCCTGGTCTTAAGATCAGGGGGGGGTAACGGGGGGTTGCAGGGATTAACTATCTGGTGGTTTGCCAGCCAGGATCAATCCCTACAGGCACCCAGGGGTTAGGCCCCTGGAGCTGTGGTACGGGCGCTCAGGGGTTGGGCCCCTGGAGCTGGTGTTGGAGCCCCCAGGGGTTAGGCCCCTGGGGCTATGGTTCGAGCGCTGAGGGGTTGGGCCCCTGGAGCTGGTGTTGGAGCCCCCAGGGGTTAGGCCCCTGGAGGTATTGTTCGAGCGCTCAGGGGTTGGAACCCTGGAGCTGGTGTTGGAGCCCCCGGGGGTTAGACCCCTGGGGCTATGGTTCGAGCGCTGAGGGGTTGGGCCCCTGGAGCTGGTGTTGGAGCCCCCAGGGGTTAGGCCCCTGGAGGTATTGTTCGAGCGCTCAGGGGTTGGAACCCTGGAGCTGGTGTTGGAGCGCCCAGGGCTTAGGCCCCTGGAGCTCTGGTTGGGGCACCGGGGGTTAGGCCCCTGGAGCTATGGTTCGGGCGCTCAGGGGTTGGGCCCCTGGAGCTTTGGTCGAGGCCCCCAGGGGTTAGGCCCCTGGAACTATGGTTCGGGCGCTCAGGGGTTCGGCCCCTGGAGCTGGTGTTGGGGCCCCCAGGGGTTGGGCCCCTGGAGCTGGTGCTGAGGCCCCCAGGGGTTGGGCCCCTGGATCTGGGGTTTGGGCCCCCAGGTGATAGGCGCCTGGAGATATGGTTCGGGCTCTCAGGGGTTGGGCCCCTGGAGCTGCTGTTGGGGCCCCGAGGGGTTAGGGCCCTGGAGCTGGTGTTGGGGTCCGAGTATTTAGGCCCCTGGAGCTATGGTTCGGGCGCTCAGGGGTTGGGCCCCTGGAGCTATGGTTCGGGCGCGCAGGGGTTGGGCCCCTGGAGGTGGTGTTGGGTCTCCCAGGGGTTAGGCCCCTACAGGTGTTGTTCGGGTGCTCAGGCGTTGGGCCCTTGGAGCTGGTGTTGGGGCCCCCAGGGGTTAGGCCCCTGGAGCTATGTTTCGGGCGCTCAGGGGTTGGGCCCCTGGAGCTGGTGTTGGGGCCCCTGACCTAAAGTCACCCCCTGCTCTCCCATCCCCCACACATACAGTCCCTACTCCATGACAGTAATATCCATAGCATTTCACGCATGGAGCAACAGTAACACTGTGTGGCCATGCAGGGTAATGCCCAAAGCATTTGCTGCATGGAGCAAGAGTGACACCGTGTGACCACATAGGGTAATGCACAGAGCATTTCCCCGCATGGAGCAACAGTGACACCATGTAGCCACACAAGGTAATACACAGAGCATTTCCCCGCATTGAGCAACAGTGGCACCTTGTGGTCACGCAGGGTAATGCACAGAGGATTTCCTGCATGGAGCGATGGTTCGGGAGCTCTGGGGTTGGGCCCCTGGAGCTGGTGTTGGGGCCCCAGGGGTTAGGCCCCTGGCGCTATGGTTCGGGCGCTCAGGGGTTGGGCACTTGGAGCTGGGGTGGGGGCCCCCAGTGGTTAGGCCCCTGGAGCTATGGTTCGGGCGCTCAGGGTTTGGGACCCTGGAGCTGGTGTTGGGGTCCCCAGGGGTTGGGCCCCTGGAGCTGGTGTTGGGGTCCCAGGGATTAGGCCCCTGGAGCTATGGTTCGGGCGCTGAGGGGTTGGGCCCCTGGAGCTTGTTTTGGACCCCCCAGGGGTTGGGCCCCTGGAGCTATGGTTAGGGCGCTCTGGGGTTGGGCCCCTGGAGCTGGTGTTGGGGCCCCGAGGGGTTGGGCTCCTCGAACTGGTGTTGGGGCCCTCAGGGGTTGGGCCCCTGGAGCTGTGTTTGGGGCCCCGTGGGGTTAGGCCCCTGGAGCTATGGTTCGGGTGCTCAGAGGTTGGGACCCTGCAGCTGGTGTTGGGTCCCCCAGGGGTTGGGCCCCTGGAGCTGGGGTTGGAGCCCCCGGGGGTTAGACCCCTGGAGCTATGGTTCGGGCGCTGAGGGGTTGGGCCCCTGGAGCTGGTGTTGGGGCCCGAAGGGGTTGGGCCCTGGAGCTGTGGTTGGGACCCCCGGGGGTTAGGCCCCTGGAGCTATGCTTCGGGCGATCAGGGGTTTGGCCCCTGGTCTGGTGTTGGGGCCCCCAGGGGTTGGGCTCTTGGGACTGGGGTTTGGGCTCCCAGGGGTTAGGCCCCTGAAGATATGTTTCCGGCGCTCAGGGCTTGGGCTGTTGGAGCTGGGGTGGGGGCCCCCAGGGGTTAGGCCCCTGCAGCTATGGTTCGGGATCTCAGGGGTTGGACCTCTGGAGCTGGTGTTGCGGCCCACAGGGGTTAGGCCCCTGGAGGTATTGTTCGGACGCTCAGGGGTTGTGCCCCTGGAGCTGGTGTTGGGGCCCAAGGGGTTAGGCCCCTAGAGCTATGGTTCGGATGCTCAGGGGTTGGGCTCCTGGAGTTGGTGTTGGGCTGTCAGGGGTTGGGCCCCTGGAGATATGGTTCGGGCTCTCAGGGGTTGGGCCCCTGGAGCTGGTGTTTGGGGCCGTCAGGGGTTGGGCCCCTGAAGCTGGGGTTGGGGCCCCCAGGGGTTAAGCCCCTGGAGCAATGGTTCCGGCGCTCAGGGGTTGAGTCCCTGGAGCTGGTGTTGGGGCCCCCATGGGTTGGGACCCTGGAGATATGGTTAGGGCGCTCTGGGGTTGGGCCCCTGGAGCTGGTTTTGGGGCCCCCAGGGGTTGGGCTCCTGGAGCTGGTGTTGGGGCCCCAGGGGTTAGGCCCATGGAGCTACGGTTCGGGAGCTCAGGGGTTGGGCCCCTGGAGCTGGTGTTGGGGCCCCCAGGGGTTGTGCCGCTGGAGCTGGGGTTTGGGCCCCCAGGGGTTAGGCACCTGGAGCTGTGGTCTAGGGCCCCAGGGGTTGGGCCCCTGGAGCTGGAGTGGGGGCCCCCAGGGGTTAGGCACCTATAGCTATGGTTCGGGCGCTCAGGGGTTGGGCCCCTGGAGCTGGAGTTCGGGCCCCCAGGGGTTAGGCCCCTGGAGGTATCGTTCGGGCGCTCAAGGGTTGGGCCCTTGGAGCTAGTTTCAGGGCCCCCAGGGATTAGGCCCCTGGAGCTATGGTTCGGGCACTCAGGGGTTGGGCCCCTGCAGCTGGTGTTGGGGCCAACAGGGGTTGGGCCCCTGGAGCTGTGGTTGGGGCCCCCGGGGGTTAGGCCTCTGGAGCTATGGTTCGGGCGCTCAGAGGTTGGGCCCCTGGAGCTGGTGTTGGGGCCCCCAGGGGTTGGGCCCCTGGAGCTGGGGTTGGGGCCCCCAGGGGTTAGGCCCCTGGAGCTATGGTTCGGGCGCTCAGGGGTTAGGCCCCTGGAGCTGGTGTTGGGGCCCCCAGGGTTTTGGCCCCTGGAGCTGGTGTTGGGGCCCCAAGGGGTTGGGCCCCTGGAGCTGGGGTTCGGGTCCCCAGGGGTTAGGCCCCTGGAGATATGGTTCGGGCTCTAAGGGGTTGGGCCCCTGGAGCTGGTGTTGGGGCCCCGAGGGTTTAGGCCCCTGGAGCTATGGTTCGGGCGCTCAGCGGTTGGGCCCCTGGAGCTATGGTTCGGGCGCTCAGGGGTGGGGCCCTTTGAGCTGGGGAGGGGGCCCCCAGAGGTTAGGCCCCTGGAGCTATGGTTCGGGTGCTCAGGGGTTGGGCTCCTGGAGCTGGTTTTGGGGTCCGCAGGGGTTGGGCCACT
This sequence comes from Gopherus flavomarginatus, assembly GCF_025201925.1. Taxonomy (NCBI): domain Eukaryota; kingdom Metazoa; phylum Chordata; order Testudines; family Testudinidae; genus Gopherus; species Gopherus flavomarginatus. The sequence continues at coordinate 65,045 of NW_026115083.1, forward strand.
GGAGCTGTGGTTGGGGCCCCCAGGGTTAGGCCCCTGCAGAGATGGTTCAGGCGCTCTGGGGTTGGGACCCTGGAGCTGGGGTTGGGGCCCCCAGGGGTTAGGCCCCTGGAGCATGGTTCGGTCGCTCAGGGGTTGGACCCCTGGAGCTGGTGTTGGGGCCCCCAGGTGTTGGGCCGCTGGCGCTGGTGTTGGGGCCCCACGGATTAGGCCCCTGGAGCTATGGTTCAGGCGCTCAGGTTTTGGGCCCTTGGAGCTGGGGTGGGGGCCCCCAGGGGTTAGGCCCCTGTAGCAATGATTCGAGCGCTCAGGGGTTATGCCCCTGGAGCTGGTGTTGGGGCCCCCAGGGGTTAGGCCCCTGGAGGTACTGTTCGAGCGCTCAGGGGTTGGGCCCCTGGAGCTGGTGTTGGGGCCACCATTGGTTAGGCCCCTTGAGCTATGGTTCGGGCGCTCAGGGGTTGGGCCCCTGGAGCTGGTGTCGTGGGCCCCAGGGGTTTGGCCCCTGGACCTGGGGTTGGGGCCCCCGGGGGTTAGGCCCCTGGAGCTATAGTTCGGGCACTCAGGGGTTTGATCCCCTGCAGCTGGTGTTGGGGCCCCCAGGGGTTGGAGTCCTGGAGCTGGTGTTGTGGCCCCAGGGATTAGGCCCCTGGAGGTATGGTTCAGGCGCTCAGGGGTAGGGCTCCTGGAGCGATGATTCGGGTGCTCAGGAGTTGGGCCCCTCGAGCTGGTATTGGGGCCCCCAGGGGTTGGGCTCCTGTTGCTGGGATTGGGACCCCCAGGGGTTAGGCTCCTGGAGCTATGGTTCGGGCGGTCAGGGGTTGGACCCCTGGAGCTGGGGCTGGAGCCCCCGGGGATTAGACCCCTGGAGCTATGGTTCGGGCGCTTAGGGGTTGGGCCCCTTGAGCTATAGTTCGGGAGCTCAGGGGTTGGGCCCCTGAAGCTGGGGTCGAGGGCCCCAGGAGTTGGGCCCCTGGAGTTGGGGTTGGGGCCCCCGGGGGTTAGGAATCTGGAGCTATGCTTCGGGCGCTCAGGGGTTGGGCCATTGGAGCTGGTGTTGGGGCCCCCAGCGGTTGGGCCCCTGGAGCTGGTGTTAGGGCCCCAGGGGTTAGGCCTCTGGAGCTATGGTTCGGGCGCTCAGGGGTTGGGCCCCTGAAGCTGGTGGTGGGGCCCCCAGGGTTTGGGCCCCTGGAGCTGTGGTTGGGGCCCCCAGGGGTTAGGCCCCTGGAGCTATGGTTCGGGCGCTCAGGGGTTGGGCCCTTGGAGCTGGTGTTGGGGCCCCCAGGGGTTAGGCCCCTGGAGCTATGTTTCGGGCGCTCAGGGGTTGGGCCCCTGGAGCTGGTGTTGGGGCCCCTGACCTAAAGTCACCCCCTGCTCTCCCATCCCCCACACATACAGTCCCTACTCCATGACAGTAATATCCATAGCATTTCACGCATGGAGCAACAGTAACACTGTGTGGCCATGCAGGGTAATGCCCAGAGCATTTGCTGCATGGAGCAAGAGTGACACCGTGTGACCACATAGGGTAATGCACAGAGCATTTCCCCGCATGGAGCAACAGTGACACCATGTAGCCACACAAGGTAATACACAGAGCATTTCCCCGCATTGAGCAACAGTGGCACCTTGTGGTCACGCAGGGTAATGCACAGAGGATTTCCTGCATGGAGCGATGGTTCGGGAGCTCTGGGGTTGGGCCCCTGGAGCTGGTGTTGGGGCCCCAGGGGTTAGGCCCCTGGCGCTATGGTTCGGGCACTCAGGGGTTGGGCCCTTGGAGCTGGGGTGGGGGCCCCCAGTGGTTAGGCCCCTGGAGCTATGGTTCGGGCGCTCAGGGTTTGGGACCCTGGAGCTGGTGTTGGGGTCCCCAGGGGTTGGGCCCCTGGAGCTGGTGTTGGGGTCCCAGGGATTAGGCCCCTGGAGCTATGGTTCGGGCGCTGAGGGGTTGGGCCCCTGGAGCTTGTTTTGGACCACCCAGGGGTTGGGCCCCTGGAGCTATGGTTAGGGCGCTCTGGGGTTGGGCCCCTGGAGCTGGTGTTGGGGCCCCGAGGGGTTGGGCTCCTCGAACTGGTGTTGGGGCCCTCAGGGGTTGGGCCCCTGGAGCTGTGTTTGGGGCCCCGTGGGGTTAGGCCCCTGGAGCTATGGTTCGGGTGCTCAGAGGTTGGGACCCTGCAGCTGGTGTTGGGTCCCCCAGGGGTTGGGCCCCTGGAGCTGGGGTTGGAGCCCCCGGGGGTTAGACCCCTGGAGCTATGGTTCGGGCGCTGAGGGGTTGGGCCCCTGGAGCTGGTGTTGGGGCCCGAAGGGGTTGGGCCCTGGAGCTGTGGTTGGGACCCCCGGGGGTTAGGCCCCTGGAGCTATGCTTCGGGCGATCAGGGGTTTGGCCCCTGGTCTGGTGTTGGGGCCCCCAGGGGTTGGGCTCTTGGGACTGGGGTTTGGGCTCCCAGGGGTTAGGCCCCTGAAGATATGTTTCCGGCGCTCAGGGCTTGGGCTGTTGGAGCTGGGGTGGGGGCCCCCAGGGGTTAGGCCCCTGCAGCTATGGTTCGGGATCTCAGGGGTTGGACCCCTGGAGCTGGTGTTGCGGCCCACAGGGGTTAGGCCCCTGGAGGTATTGTTCGGACGCTCAGGGGTTGTGCCCCTGGAGCTGGTGTTGGGGCCCAAGGGGTTAGGCCCCTAGAGCTATGGTTCGGATGCTCAGGGGTTGGGCTCCTGGAGTTGGTGTTGGGCTGTCAGGGGTTGGGCCCCTGGAGATATGGTTCGGGCTCTCAGGGGTTGGGCCCCTGGAGCTGGTGTTTGGGGCCGTCAGGGGTTGGGCCCCTGAAGCTGGGGTTGGGGCCCCCAGGGGTTTAGCCCCTGGAGCAATGGTTCCGGCGCTCAGGGGTTGAGTCCCTGGAGCTGGTGTTGGGGCCCCCATGGGTTGGGACCCTGGAGCTATGGTTAGGGCGCTCTGGGGTTGGGCCCCTGGAGCTGGTTTTGGGGCCCCCAGGGGTTGGGCTCCTGGAGCTGGTGTTAGGGCCCCAGGGGTTAGGCCCATGGAGCTACGGTTCGGGAGCTCAGGGGTTGGGCCCCTGGAGCTGGTGTTGGGGCCCCCAGGGGTTGTGCCGCTGGAGCTGGGGTTTCGGCCCCCAGGGGTTAGGCACCTGGAGCTGTGGTCTAGGGCCCCAGGGGTTGGGCCCCTGGAGCTGGAGTGGGGGCCCCCAGGGGTTAGGCACCTATAGCTATGGTTCGGGCGCTCAGGGGTTGGGCCCCTGGAGCTGGAGTTCGGGCCCCCAGGGGTTAGGCCCCTGGAGGTATCGTTCGGGCGCTCAAGGGTTGGGCCCTTGGAGCTAGTTTCAGGGCCCCCAGGGATTAGGCCCCTGGAGCTATGGTTCGGGCACTCAGGGGTTGGGCCCCTGGAGCTGGTGTTGGGGCCAACAGGGGTTGGGCCCCTGGAGCTGTGGTTGGGGCCCCCGGGGGTTAGGCCTCTGGAGCTATGGTTCGGGCGCTCAGAGGTTGGGCCCCTGGAGCTGGTGTTGGGGCCCCCAGGGGTTGGGCCCCTGGAGCTGGGGTTGGGGCCCCCAGGGGTTAGGCCCCTGGAGCTATGGTTCGGGCGCTCAGGGGTTGGGCCCCTGGAGCTGGTGTTGGGGCCCCCAGAGTTTTGGCCCCTGGAGCTGGTGTTGTGGCCCCAAGGGGTTGGGCCCCTGGAGCTGGGGTTCGGGCCCCCAGGGGTTAGGCCCCTGGAGATATGGTTCGGGCCTCAGGGGTTGGGCCCCTGGAGCTGGTGTTGGGGCCCCGAGGGTTTAGGCCCCTGGAGCTATGGTTCGGGCGCTCAGGGGTTGGGCCCTTTGAGCTGGGGAGGGGGCCCCCAGAGGTTAGGCCCCTGGAGCTATGGTTCGGGTGCTCAGGGGTTGGGCTCCTGGAGCTGGTTTTGGGGTCCGCAGGGGTTGGGCCACTGGAGCTGTGGTTGGGGCCCCCAGGGTTAGGCCCCTGCAGAGATGGTTCAGGCGCTCTGGGGTTGGGACCCTGGAGCTGGGGTTGGGGCCCCCAGGGGTTAGGCCCCTGGAGCATGGTTCGGTCGCTCAGGGGTTGGACCCCTGGAGCTGGTGTTGGGGCCCCCAGGTGTTGGGCCGCTGGCGCTGGTGTTGGGGCCCCACGGATTAGGCCCCTGGAGCTATGGTTCAGGCGCTCAGGTTTTGGGCCCTTGGAGCTGGGGTGGGGGCCCCCAGGGGTTAGGCCCCTGTAGCAATGATTCGAGCGCTCAGGGGTTATGCCCCTGGAGCTGGTGTTGGGGCCCCCAGGGGTTAGGCCCCTGGAGGTACTGTTCGAGCGCTCAGGGGTTGGGCCCCTGGAGCTGGTGTTGGGGCCACCATTGGTTAGGCCCCTTGAGCTATGGTTCGGGCGCTCAGGGGTTGGGCCCCTGGAGCTGGTGTCGTGGGCTCCAGGGGTTTGGCCCCTGGACCTGGGGTTGGGGCCCCCGGGGGTTAGGCCCCTGGAGCTATAGTTCGGGCACTCAGGGGTTTGATCCCCTGCAGCTGGTGTTGGGGCCCCCAGGGGTTGGAGTCCTGGAGCTGGTGTTGTGGCCCCAGGGATTAGGCCCCTGGAGGTATGGTTCAGGCGCTCAGGGGTAGGGCTCCTGGAGCGATGATTCGGGTGCTCAGGAGTTGGGCCCCTCGAGCTGGTATTGGGGCCCCCAGGGGTTGGGCTCCTGTTGCTGGGATTGGGACCCCCAGGGGTTAGGCTCCTGGAGCTATGGTTCGGGCGGTCAGGGGTTGGACCCCTGGAGCTGGGGCTGGAGCCCCCGGGGATTAGACCCCTGGAGCTATGGTTCGGGCGCTTAGGGGTTGGGCCCCTTGAGCTATAGTTCGGGAGCTCAGGGGTTGGGCCCCTGAAGCTGGGGTCGAGGGCCCCAGGAGTTGGGCCCCTGGAGTTGGGGTTGGGGCCCCCGGGGGTTAGGAATCTGGAGCTATGCTTCGGGCGCTCAGGGGTTGGGCCATTGGAGCTGGTGTTGGGGCCCCCAGCGGTTGGGCCCCTGGAGCTGGTGTTAGGGCCCCAGGGGTTAGGCCTCTGGAGCTATGGTTCGGGCGCTCAGGGGTTGGGCCCCTGAAGCTGGTGGTGGGGCCCCCAGGGTTTGGGCCCCTGGAGCTGTGGTTGGGGCCCCCAGGGGTTAGGCCCCTGGAGCTATGGTTCGGGCGCTCAGGGGTTGGGCCCTTGGAGCTGGTGTTGGGGCCCCCAGGGGTTAGGCCCCTGGAGCTATGTTTCGGGCGCTCAGGGGTTGGGCCCCTGGAGCTGGTGTTGGGGCCCCTGACCTAAAGTCACCCCCTGCTCTCCCATCCCCCACACATACAGTCCCTACTCCATGACAGTAATATCCATAGCATTTCACGCATGGAGCAACAGTAACACTGTGTGGCCATGCAGGGTAATGCCCAGAGCATTTGCTGCATGGAGCAAGAGTGACACCGTGTGACCACATAGGGTAATGCACAGAGCATTTCCCCGCATGGAGCAACAGTGACACCATGTAGCCACACAAGGTAATACACAGAGCATTTCCCCGCATTGAGCAACAGTGGCACCTTGTGGTCACGCAGGGTAATGCACAGAGGATTTCCTGCATGGAGCGATGGTTCGGGAGCTCTGGGGTTGGGCCCCTGGAGCTGGTGTTGGGGCCCCAGGGGTTAGGCCCCTGGCGCTATGGTTCGGGCACTCAGGGGTTGGGCACTTGGAGCTGGGGTGGGGGCCCCCAGTGGTTAGGCCCCTGGAGCTATGGTTCGGGCGCTCAGGGTTTGGGACCCTGGAGCTGGTGTTGGGGTCCCCAGGGGTTGGGCCCCTGGAGCTGGTGTTGGGGTCCCAGGGATTAGGCCCCTGGAGCTATGGTTCGGGCGCTGAGGGGTTGGGCCCCTGGAGCTTGTTTTGGACCACCCAGGGGTTGGGCCCCTGGAGCTATGGTTAGGGCGCTCTGGGGTTGGGCCCCTGGAGCTGGTGTTGGGGCCCCGAGGGGTTGGGCTCCTCGAACTGGTGTTGGGGCCCTCAGGGGTTGGGCCCCTGGAGCTGTGTTTGGGGCCCCGTGGGGTTAGGCCCCTGGAGCTATGGTTCGGGTGCTCAGAGGTTGGGACCCTGCAGCTGGTGTTGGGTCCCCCAGGGGTTGGGCCCCTGGAGCTGGGGTTGGAGCCCCCGGGGGTTAGACCCCTGGAGCTATGGTTCGGGCGCTGAGGGGTTGGGCCCCTGGAGCTGGTGTTGGGGCCCGAAGGGGTTGGGCCCTGGAGCTGTGGTTGGGACCCCCGGGGGTTAGGCCCCTGGAGCTATGCTTCGGGCGATCAGGGGTTTGGCCCCTGGTCTGGTGTTGGGGCCCCCAGGGGTTGGGCTCTTGGGACTGGGGTTTGGGCTCCCAGGGGTTAGGCCCCTGAAGATATGTTTCCGGCGCTCAGGGCTTGGGCTGTTGGAGCTGGGGTGGGGGCCCCCAGGGGTTAGGCCCCTGCAGCTATGGTTCGGGATCTCAGGGGTTGGACCCCTGGAGCTGGTGTTGCGGCCCACAGGGGTTAGGCCCCTGGAGGTATTGTTCGGACGCTCAGGGGTTGTGCCCCTGGAGCTGGTGTTGGGGCCCAAGGGGTTAGGCCCCTAGAGCTATGGTTCGGATGCTCAGGGGTTGGGCTCCTGGAGTTGGTGTTGGGCTGTCAGGGGTTGGGCCCCTGGAGATATGGTTCGGGCTCTCAGGGGTTGGGCCCCTGGAGCTGGTGTTTGGGGCCGTCAGGGGTTGGGCCCCTGAAGCTGGGGTTGGGGCCCCCAGGGGTTTAGCCCCTGGAGCAATGGTTCCGGCGCTCAGGGGTTGAGTCCCTGGAGCTGGTGTTGGGGCCCCCATGGGTTGGGACCCTGGAGCTATGGTTAGGGCGCTCTGGGGTTGGGCCCCTGGAGCTGGTTTTGGGGCCCCCAGGGGTTGGGCTCCTGGAGCTGGTGTTAGGGCCCCAGGGGTTAGGCCCATGGAGCTACGGTTCGGGAGCTCAGGGGTTGGGCCCCTGGAGCTGGTGTTGGGGCCCCCAGGGGTTGTGCCGCTGGAGCTGGGGTTTCGGCCCCCAGGGGTTAGGCACCTGGAGCTGTGGTCTAGGGCCCCAGGGGTTGGGCCCCTGGAGCTGGAGTGGGGGCCCCCAGGGGTTAGGCACCTATAGCTATGGTTCGGGCGCTCAGGGGTTGGGCCCCTGGAGCTGGAGTTCGGGCCCCCAGGGGTTAGGCCCCTGGAGGTATCGTTCGGGCGCTCAAGGGTTGGGCCCTTGGAGCTAGTTTCAGGGCCCCCAGGGATTAGGCCCCTGGAGCTATGGTTCGGGCACTCAGGGGTTGGGCCCCTGCAGCTGGTGTTGGGGCCAACAGGGGTTGGGCCCCTGGAGCTGTGGTTGGGGCCCCCGGGGGTTAGGCCTCTGGAGCTATGGTTCGGGCGCTCAGAGGTTGGGCCCCTGGAGCTGGTGTTGGGGCCCCCAGGGGTTGGGCCCCTGGAGCTGGGGTTGGGGCCCCCAGGGGTTAGGCCCCTGGAGCTATGGTTCGGGCGCTCAGGGGTTAGGCCCCTGGAGCTGGTGTTGGGGCCCCCAGAGTTTTGGCCCCTGGAGCTGGTGTTGGGGCCCCAAGGGGTTGGGCCCCTGGAGCTGGGGTTCGGGTCCCCAGGGGTTAGGCCCCTGGAGATATGGTTCGGGCTCTAAGGGGTTGGGCCCCTGGAGCTGGTGTTGGGGCCCCGAGGGTTTAGGCCCCTGGAGCTATGGTTCGGGCGCTCAGGGGTTGGGCCCTTTGAGCTGGGGAGGGGGCCCCCAGAGGTTAGGCCCCTGGAGCTATGGTTCGGGTGCTCAGGGGTTGGGCTCCTGGAGCTGGTTTTGGGGTCCGCAGGGGTTGGGCCACTGGAGCTGTGGTTGGGGCCCCCAGGGTTAGGCCCCTGCAGAGATGGTTCAGGCGCTCTGGGGTTGGGACCCTGGAGCTGGGGTTGGGGCCCCCAGGGGTTAGGCCCCTGGAGCATGGTTCGGTCGCTCAGGGGTTGGACCCCTGGAGCTGGTGTTGGGGCCCCCAGGTGTTGGGCCGCTGGCGCTGGTGTTGGGGCCCCACGGATTAGGCCCCTGGAGCTATGGTTCAGGCGCTCAGGTTTTGGGCCCTTGGAGCTGGGGTGGGGGCCCCCAGGGGTTAGGCCCCTGTAGCAATGATTCGAGCGCTCAGGGGTTATGCCCCTGGAGCTGGTGTTGGGGCCCCCAGGGGTTAGGCCCCTGGAGGTACTGTTCGAGCGCTCAGGGGTTGGGCCCCTGGAGCTGGTGTTGGGGCCACCATTGGTTAGGCCCCTTGAGCTATGGTTCGGGCGCTCAGGGGTTGGGCCCCTGGAGCTGGTGTCGTGGGCTCCAGGGGTTTGGCCCCTGGACCTGGGGTTGGGGCCCCCGGGGGTTAGGCCCCTGGAGCTATAGTTCGGGCACTCAGGGGTTTGATCCCCTGCAGCTGGTGTTGGGGCCCCCAGGGGTTGGAGTCCTGGAGCTGGTGTTGTGGCCCCAGGGATTAGGCCCCTGGAGGTATGGTTCAGGCGCTCAGGGGTTGGGCTCCTGGAGCGATGATTCGGGTGCTCAGGAGTTGGGCCCCTCGAGCTGGTATTGGGGCCCCCAGGGGTTGGGCTCCTGTTGCTGGGATTGGGACCCCCAGGGGTTAGGCTCCTGGAGCTATGGTTCGGGCGGTCAGGGGTTGGACCCCTGGAGCTGGGGCTGGAGCCCCCGGGGATTAGGCCCCTGGAGCTATGGTTCGGGCGCTTAGGGGTTGGGCCCCTTGAGCTATAGTTCGGGAGCTCAGGGGTTGGGCCCCTGAAGCTGGGGTCGAGGGCCCCAGGAGTTGGGCCCCTGGAGTTGGGGTTGGGGCCCCCGGGGGTTAGGAATCTGGAGCTATGCTTCGGGCGCTCAGGGGTTGGGCCATTGGAGCTGGTGTTGGGGCCCCCAGCGGTTGGGCCCCTGGAGCTGGTGTTAGGGCCCCAGGGGTTAGGCCTCTGGAGCTATGGTTCGGGCGCTCAGGGGTTGGGCCCTTGGAGCTGGTGTTGGGACCCCCAGGGATTAGGCCCCTGGAGGTATTGTTCGGGTGCTTAGGGGTTGGGTCCTTGGAGCTGGTGTTGGGCCCCCAGGGATTAGGCCCCTGGAGCTATGGTTCGGGCGCTCAGGAGTTGGGACCCTGGAGCTCGTGTTGGAGCCCCCAGGGTTTGGGCCCCTGGAGCTGGTGTTGGGGTCCCAGGGATTAGGCCCCTGGAAGTATGGTTTAGGCGCTATGGGGTTGGGCCCCTGGAGCTGGTGGTGGGGCCCCCAGGGTTTGGGCCCCTGGAGCTGTGGTTGGGGCCCCCAGGTGTTAGGCCCCTGGAGCTATGGTTCGGGAGCTCAGGGGTTGGCCCCCTGGAGCTGGTGTTGGAGCCCTAGGGGCTGGGCCCCTGGAGCTGGTGTTGGAGCCCCAGGGGTTATGCCCCTGGAGCTATGGTACGGGCGCTCAGGGGTTGGGCCTCTGGGTCTATGGTTTGGGCGCTCAGAGGTTGGCCCCTGGAGCTGGGGTCGAGGGCCCCAGGGGTTGGGCCCCTGGAGCTGGGGTTGGGGCCCCCGGGGGTTAAACCCCTGGAGCTATGGTTCGGGTGCACAGGGGTTTGGGCCGTTGGAGCTGGGGTGGGGGCCCCCAGGGGTTAGGCCCCTGGAGCTATGGTTCGGGCGCTCAGGGGTTGGGCCCCTGGAGCTAGTGTTGGGTCTCCCAGGGGTTAGGCCCCTGGAGGTATTGCTCGGGTGCTCAGGCGTTGGGCCCTTGGAGCTGGTGTTGGGGCCCCCAGGGGTGAGGCCCCTGGAGCTATGTTTCGGGCGCTCAGGGTTTGGGCCCCTGGAGCTGGTGTTGGGGCCCCTGAGCTAAAGTCACCCCCTGCTCTCCCATCCCCCACACAGACAGTCCCCACTCCATCACAGTAATGCCCAGAGCATTTCACGCATGGAGCAACAGTAACACTGTGTTGCTATGCAGGGTAATGCCCAGAGCATTTGCTGCATGGAGCAAGAGTGACTCTGTGTGGCCACATAGGGTAATGGACAGAGCATTTCCCCGCATGGAGCAACAGTGACACCTTGTGGTCACGCAGGGTAATGCACAGAGTATTTCCTGCATGGAGCTATGGTTCGGGAGCTCTGGGGTTGGGCCCCTGGAGCTGGTGTTGGGGCTCCCAGGGGTTGGGCCCGTGGAGCTGGTGTTGGGGCCCCAGGGGTTTGGCCCCTGGCGCTATGGTCCGGGCGCTCAGGGGTTGGGCCCTTGGAGCTGGGGTGGGGGCCCCCAGTGGTTAGGCCCCTGCAGCTATGATTCGGGCACTCAGGGGTAGGGACCGAGGAGCTGGTGTTGGGGCCCCCAGGGATTAGGCCCCTGGAGGTATTTTTCAGGCGCTCAGGGGATGGGTCCTTGGAGCTGGTGTTGGGCCCCCAGGGATTAGGCCCCTGGAGCTATGGTTCGGGCGCTCTGGGGTTGGGATCCTGGAGCTGGTGTTGGGGCCCCCAGGGGTTGGGCCGCTGGAGCTGGGGTTTGGGCCCCCAGGGGTTAGGCCCCTGGAGCTGTGGTATGGGCGCTCAGGGCTTGGGCCCCTGGAGCTGGGGTCGAGGGCCCCAGGGGTTTGTCCCTTGGAGCTGGTTTTGGGGCCCCCAGGGATTAGGCTCCTGGAGCTATGGTTCGGGCGCTCAGGGGTTGGGCCCCTGGAGCTGGTGTTAGGGCCCCCAGGGGTTGGACCCCTGGAGCTGGTGTTGGGGCCCCAGGGGTTACGCCCTTGGAGCTATGGTTCGGGAGCTCAGGGGTTGGGCCCCTGGAGCGATGGTTCGGGCGCTCAGGGGTTGGGCCCCTGGAGGTTGGGGCCCTGAGGGGTTGAGCTCCTGGGGCTGGGGTTGTGGCCCCCAGGGGTTTGGCCCTTGAGCTATGGTTCCGGCGCTGAGGGGTTGGGCCGTTGGACCTTGGGTGGGGGCCCCCAGGGGTTAGGCCCCTGCAGCTATGGTTCGGGCGCTGAGGGGTTGGGCCCCTGAAGCTGGTGTTGGGGCCCCAGGGGTTAGGCCCCTGGAGCTATGTTTCGGGCGCTCAAGGGCTGGGCCCCTGGAGCTGGTGCTGGGGCTGTCAGGGGTTGGGCCCCTGGAGCTATGTTTCGGGCTCTCAGGGGTTGGGCCCCTGGAGGTGGTGTTGGGGTCGTCTGGGGTTGGGCCCGTGGAGCTGGGTTTGGGGCCCCCAGGGGTTAGGCCTCTGGAGCTATGGTTCGGGCGCTCAGGGGTTCGGCCCCTGGAGCTGGTGTTGGGGCTCCCAGGGGTTGGGCGCGTGGAGCTGGTGTTGCGGCCCCAGGGGTTAGGCCCCTGGCGCTATGGTTCGGGCACTCAGGGGTTGGGCCCTTGGAGCTGGAGTGGGGGCCCCCAGTGGTTAGGCCCCTGGAGCTATGGTTCGGGCACTCAGGGGTAGGGCCCGAGGAGCTGGTGTTGGGGCCCCCAGGGATTAGGCCCCTGGAGGTATTGTTCGGGCGCTCAGGGTTTGGGTCCTTGGAGCTGGTGTTGGGCCCCCAGGGATTAGGCCCCTGGAGCTGTGGTTCGGGCGCTCAGGGGTTGGGACCCGGGAGCTGGTGTTGGAGCCCCCAGGGGTTGGGCCCCTGGAGCTGGTGTTGGGGCCCCAAGGATTAGGCCCTTGGAGCTATGGTTCGGGCGCTCAGGGGTTGGGCCCCTGGAGCTGGTGGTGGGGCCCCCAGGGTTTGGGCCCCTGGAGCTGTGGTTGGGGCCCTCAGGTGTTAGGCCCCTGAAGCTATGGTTCCGTTGCTGAGGGGTTGGGCCCCTGGAGCTGGTTTTGGGGCCCCAGGGGCTGGGCCCCTGGAGCTGGTGTTGGGGCCCCATTGGTTATGCCCCTGGAGCTATGGTTCGGGCACTCAGTGTTGGGCCCCTGGGGCTATGGTTCGGGCTCTCAGAGGTTGGGCCCCTGGAGCTGGGGTCGAGGGCCCCAGGGGTTGGGCCCCTGGAGCTGGGGTTGGGGCCCCCGGGGGTTAAACCCCTGGAGCTATTTTTCGGGCGCTCAGGGGTTGGGCCCTTGCAGCTGGGGTGGGGGCCCCCAGGGGTTAGGCCCTTGGAGCTATGGTTCGGGCGCTCAGGGGTTGGGCCCCTGGAGCTGGGGTTGGTCCCCCAGGGGTTAGGCCCCTGGAGGTATTGTTCTGGCGCTCAGGCGTTGGGCCCTTGGAGCTGGTGTTGGGGCCCCCAGGGGTTAAGCCCCTGGAGCTATGTTTTGGGCGCTCAGGGGTTGGGCCCCTGGAGCTGGTGTTGGGGCCCCTGAGCTAAAGTCACCCCCTGCTCTCCCATCCCCCACACAGACAGTCCCCACTCCATCACAGTAATGCCCAGAGCATTTCACGCATGGAGCATTAGTAACACTGTGTTGCTATGCAGGGTAATGCCCAGAGCATTTGCTGCATGGAGCAAGATTGACACCGTGTGGCCACATAGGGTAATGCACAGAGCATTTCCCGGCATTGAGCAACAGTGACACTATGTAGCCACACAGGGTAATACACAGAGCATTTCCCCGCATAGAGCAACAGTAACCTCTTGTGGTCACGCAGGGTAATGCACAGAGTATTTCCTGCACGGAGCTATGATTCGGGAGCTCTGGGGTTGGGCCCCTGGAGCTGGTGTTGGGGCCCCAGGGGTTAGGCCCCTGGCGCTATGGTTCGGGCGCTCAGGGGTTGGGCCCTTGGAGCTGGGGTGGGGGCCCCCAGTGGTTAGGCCCCTGGAGCTATGGTTCGGGCACTCAGGGGTAGGGCCTGAGGAGCTGGTGTTCGGGCCCCCAGGGGTTAGGCCCCTGGAGGTATTTTTCGGGCGCTCAGGGGTTGGGTCATTGGAGCTGGTGTTGGGCCCCCAGGGATTAGGCCCCGGAGCTATGGTTCGGGCGCTCAGGGGTTAGGATCCTGGAGCTGGTGTTGGGGCCCCCAGGGATTGGGCCCCTGGAGCTGGTGTTGGGGCCTCAGGGATTAGGCCCCTTGAGCTATGGTTCTGGCGCTGAGGGGTTGGGCCCCTGGAGCTGGTGTTGTGGCCCCCAGGGGCTGGGCCCCTGGAGCTATGGGTAGGGCGCTCTCGGGTTGGGCCCCTGGAGCTGGTGTTGGGGCCCCCAGGGGTTGGGCTCCTGGAGCTGTTCTTGGGGCCCCAGGGGTTAGGCCCTCGGAGCTATGGTTCGGGCGCTCAGGGGTTGGGCCCCTAGAGCTCATGTTGGGGCCCCCAGGGGTTGGGCCCCTGGAGCGATGGTTCGGGCGCTCAGGGGTTTGGCCCCTGGAGCTGGTATTGGGGCCAGGCCCCTGGAGCTATGGTTCGGGCGCTCAGGGGTTGGGCCCTTGGAGCTGGGGTGGGGGCCCCCAGGGGTTAGGCCCCTGGAGCTATGGTTCGGGCACTCAGGGGTTTGGCCCTTAGAGCTGGCGTTGAGGCCCCCACGGATTAGGCCACTGGAGTCTTTGTTGGGGCCCCCAGGGGTTGGGCTCCTGGAGCTGGTGTTGGGGCCCCTGGGGTTAGGCCCCTGGAGCTATATTTGGGCGCTCAGGGGTTGGGCCCCTGGAGCTGGTGTTGGGGCCCCCAGGGGTTGGGCTCCTAGGGGAGGGGTTGGGGCCCCCAGGGGTTAGGCCCCTGGAGCTATGGTTCCGGCGCTCAGGGGTTGGGCCGTTGGAGCTGGGGTGGGGCCCCCAGGGGTTAGGCCCATGCAGCTATGGTTCGGGCGCTCAGGGGTTGGGCCCTTGGAGCTGATGTTGGGGCCCCCAGGGGTTGGGCCCCTGGCGCTGGTGTTGGGGCCCCAGGGGTTAGGCCCCTGGAGCTATGGTTCGAGCGCTCAGGGGTTGGGCCTATGGAGCTGGTGTTGCGGCCCCCAGGGGTTATGCCCCTGGAGCTATGGTTCAGGCCCTCTGGGGTTGGGCCCCTGGAGCGATGGTTCGGGCACTCAGGGGTTGGGCCGCTGGAGCTGATGTTGGGGCCCCCAGGGGTTGGGCTCCTAGGGCTGGGGTTGGGGCCCCCAGGGGTTAGGCCCCTGGAGCTGGGGCTGGAGCCACCGGGGGTTAGACCCCTGGAGCTATGGTTCGGGCACTAAGGGGTTGGGCCCCTGGAGCTATAGTTCGGGCGCTCAGGGGTTGGGCCCCTGGAGCTGGGTTTGGGGCCCCCGGGGGTTAGGCCCCTGGAGCTATGGTTCGGGCGCTCAGGGGTTGGGCCCTTGGAGCTGGTGTTGGGGCCCCCAGGGGTTGGGCCCCTGGAGTTAGAGTTGGGGCCCCTAGGGGTTAGGCCCCTGGAGCTATGGTTCGGGCGCTCAGGGGTTGGGCCCCTGGAGCTGGTGTTGGGGCCCCCAGGGGTTGAGCCCCTGGAGCTGGTGTTGGGGCCCCCAGGGGTTGGGCCCCTGGAGTTGGGGTTGGGGCCCCTGGGGGTTAGGCCTCTGGAGCTATCGTTCGGGCGCTCAGGGGTTGGGCCCCTGGAGCTATGGTTCGGGCGCTCAGGGGTTGGGCCCCTGGAGCTGGTGGTGGGGCCCCCAGGGTTTGGGCCCCTGGAGCTGTGGTTGGGACCCCCAGGGGTTAGGCCCCTGGAGCTATGGTTCGGGCGCTCAGGGGTTGGGTCCCTGGAGCTGGTGTTGAGGCCCCAGGGGCTGGTCCCCTGGAGCTAATGTTGGGGCCCAAGGGGTTAGGCCCCTGGAGCTATGGTTCGGGCGCTCAGGGGTTGGGCCCCTGGGGCTATAGTTCGGGCGCTCAGGTGTTGGGCCCCTGGAGCTGGGGTTGAGGCCCCCGGGGGTTAGGCCCCTGGAGCTATGGTTCCGGCGCTCAGGGGTTGGGCCCTTGGAGCTGGGGTGGGGGCCCCCAGGGGTTAGGCCCCTGGAGCTATGGTTCGGGCGCTCAGGGGTTGGGCCCCTGGAGCTGGTGTTGGTCCCCCAGGGGTAAGGCCCCTGGAGGTATTGTTCTGGCGCTCAGGCGTTGGGCCCTTGGAGCTGGTGTTGGGGCCCCCAGGGGTTAGGCCCCTGGAGCTATGTTTCGGGCGCTCATGGGTTGGGCCCCTGGAGCTCGTGTTGGGGCCCCTAAGCTAAAGTCACCCCCTGCTCTCCCATCCCCCACACAGACAGTCCCCACTCCATCACAGTAATGCCCAGAGCATTTCACGCATGGAGCAACAGTAACACTGTGTTGCTATGCAGGGTAATGCCCAGAGCATTTGCTGCATGGAGCCAGAGTGACACCGTGTGGCCAGACATGGTAATGCACAGAGCATTTCCCAGCATGGACCAACAGTGACACCTTGTGGTCACGCACGGTAATGCACAGAGCATTTCCTGCATGGAGCTATGGTTCGAGAGCTCTGGGGTTGGGCCCCTGGAGCTGGTGTTGGGGCTCCCAGGGGTTGGGCCCGTGGAGCTGGTGTTGGAGCCCCAGGGCTTAGGCCCCTGGCGCTATGGTTCCGGCGCTCAGGGGTTCGGCCCTTGGAGCTGGTGTTGGGCCCCAAGGGATTAGGTCCCTGGAGATACTGTTCGGTCGCCTAACCCCTGGGGGCCCCCACCCCAGCTCCAAGGGCCCAACCCCTGAGCGCCCGAACCATAGCTCCAGGGGCCCAACCCCTGAGCACCCGAACCATAGCTCCAGGGGCCTAACCCCTCGGGCCCGAACACCAGCTCCAGGGCCCTAACCCCTCAGGGCTCCAACACCAGCTCCAGGGGCCCAACCACTGAGAGCCGGAACCATATCTCCAGGGGGCTAACCCCTGGGGACCCGAACCCGAGCTCCAGGGGCCTAACCCCTGGGGGCCCCAACACCAGCTCCAGGGGCCCACCCCCTGGGGGCCCCAACACCAGCTCCAGGGGCCCAACCCCTGAGCGCCCGAACCATAGCTCCAGGGGCCTAACCCCTGGGGGCCCCAACCCCAGCTCCAGGGGCCCAACCCCAGGGGGCCCCAACACCAGCTCCAGGGGCTCAACCCCTGAGCGCCCGAACCATAGATCTAGGGGCCTAACCCCTGGGGGCCCCAAACCCAGCTCCAGGGGCCCAACCCCTGAGGGCCCCAACACCAGCTCCAGCGTCCCAACCCCTGAGCGCCCGAACCATAGCTCCAGGGGCCTAACCACTGGGGGCTCAAACACCAGCTCCAGGGGCCCAACCCCTGAGTGCTCGAACAATTCCTCCAGGGGCCGAACCCCTGGGTCCCCAACACCAGCTCCAGGGGCCCAACCCCTGAGCACTCGAACCATAGCTACAGGGGATTAACCCCTGGGGACGCCCACCACAGCTCCAAGGGCCCAAAACCTGAGCCCCCGAACCATAGCTCCAGGGGCCGAACCCCTGGGGGCCCCAACACCAGCTCCAGGAGCCCAACCCCTGGGGGCCCCAACACCAGCTCCAGGGGCCCAACCCCAGAGCTCCCTAACCATAGCTCTAGGGGCCCAACCCCTGGGGGCAACAACACCAGCTCCAGGGGCCCAAACCCTCAGCGCCAGAACCATAGTTCAAGGGGCCTAATCCCTGGGGCCCCAACACCAGCTCCAGGGGCCCAACCCCTGGGGGCCCCAACACCAGCTCCAGCGTCCCAACCCCTGAGCGCCTGAACCATAGTTCCAGGGGCCTAATCCTTCGGGGAAGAACACCAGCTCCAAGGACCCAACCCCTGAGCGCCCGAAGAATACCTCCAGGGGCCTAACCCCTGGGGGCCCCAACACCAGCTCCTCGGGCCCTACCCCTGAGTGCCCGAACCATAGGTCCAGGGGCCTAACCAATGGGGGCCCCCACCACAGCTCCAAGGGCCCAACCCCTGAGCGCCCGAACCATAGCTCCATGCAGGAAATGCTCTGTGCATTACCCTGCGTGACCACAAGGTGTCACTGTTGCTCCATGCGGGGAAATGCTCTGTGTATTACCCTATGTGGCCACACGGTGTCACTCTTGCTCCATGCAGCAAATGCTCTGGGCATTACCCTGCATAGCAACACAGTGTTACTGTTTCTCCATGCGTGAAATGCTCTGGGCATTACTGTGATGGAGTGGGGACTGTCTGTGTGGGGGATGGGAGAGCAGGGGGTGACTTTAGCTCAGGGGCCCCAACACCAGCTCCAGGGGCCCAAACCCTGAGCGCCCGAAACATAGCTCCAGGGGCCTAACCCCTGGGGGCCCCCACCCCAGCTCCAAGGGCCCAACCCCTGAGCGCCCGAAGCATAGCTCCAGGGACCTAACCCCCGGGGGCCCCAACCCCAGCTCCAGGGGCCCAACCCCTGGGGCCCTCGACCCCAGCTCCAGGGGGCCAACCCTGGAGCGCCCGAACCATAGCTCCAGGGGCCTAACCCCTGGGGCCCCAACACCAGCTCCAGGGGCCTAGCCCCTGGGGCCCCAACACCAGCTCCAGGGGCCAAACCCCTGAGCGCCCGAACCATAGCTCCAGGGGCCTAACCCCTGGGGGCCCCAACCACAGGTCCAGCGGCCCAAACCCTGGGGGCCCCACCACCAGCTCCAGGGGCCCAAACCCTGAGCGCCCGAACCATAGCTCCAGAGGCCTAACCCCTGGGGCCCCAACTCCAGCTCAAGGGGCACAACGCTTGGGGGCCCCAACACCAGCTCCAGGGGCCCAACCCCTGAGCGCCCGAACCATAGCTCCAGGGGCCTAACCCCTAGGGGCCCAAACCCCAGCTCCAGGGGCCTAATCCCCGGGGGCCCCACCCCAGCTCCAGGGGCCCAATCCCTGGGACCCTCGACCCCAGCTCCAGGGGCCCAACCCCTGAGCGCCCGAACTATAGCTCCAGGGGCCCAACCCCTGAGCGCCCGAACCATAGCTCCAGGGGCCTAACCCCTGGGGGCCCCAACCCCAGCTCCAGGGGCCCAACCCCAGGGGGCCCCAACACCAGCTCCAGGGGCTCAACCCCTGAGCGCCCGAACCATAGATCCAGGGGCCTAACCCCTGGGGGCCCCAAACCCAGCTCCAGGGGCCCAACCCCTGAGGGCCCCAACACCAGCTCCAGCGTCCCAACCCCTGAGCGCCCGAACCATAGCTCCAGGGGCCTAACCACTGGGGGCTCAAACACCAGCTCCAGGGGCCCAACCCCTGAGTGCTCGAACAATTCCTCCAGGGGCCGAACCCCTGGGTCCCCAACACCAGCTCCAGGGGCCCAACCCCTGAGCACTCGAACCATAGCTACAGGGGATTAACCCCTGGGGACGCCCACCACAGCTCCAAGGGCCCAAAACCTGAGCCCCCGAACCATAGCTCCAGGGGCCGAACCCCTGGGGGCCCCAACACCAGCTCCAGGAGCCCAACCCCTGGGGGCCCCAACACCAGCTCCAGGGGCCCAACCCCAGAGTTCCCTAACCATAGCTCTAGGGGCCCAACCCCTGGGGGCAACAACACCAGCTCCAGGGGCCCAAACCCTCAGCGCCAGAACCATAGTTCAAGGGGCCTAATCCCTGGGGCCCCAACACCAGCTCCAGGGGCCCAACCCCTGGGGGCCCCAACACCAGCTCCAGCGTCCCAACCCCTGAGCGCCTGAACCATAGTTCCAGGGGCCTAATCCTTCGGGGAAGAACACCAGCTCCAAGGACCCAACCCCTGAGCGCCCGAAGAATACCTCCAGGGGCCTAACCCCTGGGGGCCCCAACACCAGCTCCTCGGGCCCTACCCCTGAGTGCCCGAACCATAGGTCCAGGGGCCTAACCAATGGGGGCCCCCACCACAGCTCCAAGGGCCCAACCCCTGAGCGCCGGAACCATAGCTCCATGCAGGAAATGCTCTGTGCATTACCCTGCGTGACCACAAGGTGTCACTGTTGCTCCATGCGGGGAAATGCTCTGTGTATTACCCTATGTGGCCACACGGTGTCACTCTTGCTCCATGCAGCAAATGCTCTGGGCATTACCCTGCATAGCAACACAGTGTTACTGTTTCTCCATGCGTGAAATGCTCTGGGCATTACTGTGATGGAGTGGGGACTGTCTGTGTGGGGGATGGGAGAGCAGGGGGTGACTTTAGCTCAGGGGCCCCAACACCAGCTCCAGGGGCCCAAACCCTGAGCGCCCGAAACATAGCTCCAGGGGCCTAACCCCTGGGGGCCCCCACCCCAGCTCCAAGGGCCCAACCCCTGAGCGCCCGAACCATAGCTCCAGGGACCTAACCCCCGGGGGCCCCAACCCCAGCTCCAGGGGCCCAACCCCTGGGGCCCTCGACCCCAGCTCCAGGGGGCCAACCCTGGAGCGCCCGAACCATAGCTCCAGGGGCCTAACCCCTGGGGCCCCAACACCAGCTCCAGGGGCCTAGCCCCTGGGGCCCCAACACCAGCTCCAGGGGCCAAACCCCTGAGCGCCCGAACCATAGCTCCAGGGGCCTAACCCCTGGGGGCCCCAACCACAGGTCCAGCGGCCCAAACCCTGGGGGCCCCACCACCAGCTCCAGGGGCCCAAACCCTGAGCGCCCGAACCATAGCTCCAGAGGCCTAACCCCTGGGGCCCCAACTCCAGCTCAAGGGGCACAACGCTTGGGGGCCCCAACACCAGCTCCAGGGGCCCAACCCCTGAGCGCCCGAACCATAGCTCCAGGGGCCTAACCCCTAGGGGCCCAAACCCCAGCTCCAGGGGCCTAATCCCCGGGGGCCCCACCCCAGCTCCAGGGGCCCAATCCCTGGGACCCTCGACCCCAGCTCCAGGGGCCCAACCCCTGAGCGCCCGAACTATAGCTCCAGGGGCCCAACCCCTGAGCGCCCAAACCATAGCTCCAGGGGTCTAACCCCCGGGGGCTCCAGCCTCAGCTCCAGGGGTCCAACCCCTGAGCGCCCGAACCATAGCTCCAGGGGCCTAATCCCCGGGGGCCCCAAACCCAGCTCCAGGGGCCCAACCCTGGGGGCCCCAACAGCAGCTCCAGGGTTGCAACCCCTGAGCGCCCTAACCATAGCTCCAGGGGTCTAACCACTGGGGGCCCCAACAGCAGCTCCAGGGGCCCAACCCCTGAGTGCTCAAAAAATACCTCCAGGGGCCTAACCCCTGGGGGACCCAACACCAGCTCCAGGGGCCCAACCCCTGAGCACTCGAACCATAGCTATAGGGGATTAACCCCTGGGGGCCCCCACCACAGCTCCAAGGGCCCAAAACCTGAGCGCCCGAACCATAGCTCCAGGGGCCTAACTCCTGGGGCCCGAACACCAGTTCCAGGGGCCCAACCCCTGAACGCCCGAACCATAGCTATAGGGGCCTAACCCCTGGGGCCCCAACACCAGCTCCAGGAGCCCAACCGCTGGGGGCCCCAACACCAGCTCCAGGGGCCCAACCCCAGAGCTCCCTAACCATAGCTCCAGGGGCCCAACCCCTGGGGGCCCCAACACCAGCCCCAGGAGCGCAACCCATGGGGGCCCCAACACCAGCTCAAGCGGCCCAACCCCTGAGCACCCGAAAAATCGCTCCAGGGGCCTAACCCCTGAGCGCCTGAACCATAGCTCCAGGGGCCTAATCCCTGGGACCCCAACACCAGCTCCAGGGGCCTAACCCCTGGGGGCACCAACACCAGCTCCAGGGGCCTAACCCCTGGGGGCACCAACACCAGCTCCAGGGGCCCAACCCGTGAGCGCCCGAACCATAGCTCCAGGGGCCTAACCCCTGGGCGCCCCAACACCAGCTCCAGGGGCCCAACCCCTGAGCGCTTGAACCATAGCTACAGGGGCCTAACCCCTGGGGGCCCCCACCCCAGCTCCAAGGGCCCAAAACCTGAGCGCCCGAACCATAGCTCCAGGGGCCTAACCCCTGGGGCCCCAACACCAGCGCCAGGGATCCAACCCCTGGGGGCCCTAACACCAGCCTAGGGGCCCAACCCCTGAGCGCCCGAACGATACCTCCAGGGGCCTAATCCCTGGGGGCCCCAACACCAGCTCCAGGGGCCCAACCCCTGAGCGCCCGAACCATAGCTCCAGGGGCCTAACCCCTGGGGGCCTCCACCCCAGCTCCAGGTGCCCAACCCCGGGGCCCTCGACCCCAGCTCCAGGGGCCCAACCCCTGAGCGCCCGAACCATAGCTCCAGGGGCCTAATCCCCGGGGGCCCCAAACCCAGCTCCAGGGGCCCAACCCTGGGGGCCCCAACAGCAGCTCCAGGGTTGCAACCCCTGAGCGCCCGAACCATAGCTCCAGGGGTCTAACCACTGGGGGCCCCAACAGCAGCTCCAGGGGCCCAACCCCTGAGTGCTCAAAAAATACCTCCAGGGGCCTAACCCCTGGGGGACCCAACACCAGCTCCAGGGGCCCAACCCCTGAGCACTCGAACCATAGCTATAGGGGATTAACCCCTGGGGGCCCCCACCACAGCTCCAAGGGCCCAAAACCTGAGCGCCCGAACCATAGCTCCAGGGGCCTAACCCCTGGGGCCCCAACACCAGCTCCAGGAGCCCAACCGCTGGGGGCCCCAACACCAGCCCCAGGAGCGCAACCCATGGGGGCCCCAACACCAGCTCAAGCGGCCCAACCCCTGAGCACCCGAAAAATCGCTCCAGGGGCCTAACCCCTGAGCGCCTGAACCATAGCTCCAGGGGCCTAATCCCTGGGACCCCAACACCAGCTCCAGGGGCCTAACCCCTGGGGGCACCAACACCAGCTCCAGGGGCCTAACCCCTGGGGGCACCAACACCAGCTCCAGGGGCCCAACCCGTGAGCGCCCGAACCATAGCTCCAGGGGCCTAACCCCTGGGCGCCCCAACAACAGCTCCAGGGGCCCAACCCCTGAGCGCTTGAACCATAGCTCCAGGGGCCTAACCCCTGGGGCCCCAACACCAGCGCCAGGGATCCAACCCCTGGGGGCCCTAACACCAGCCTAGGGGCCCAACCCCTGAGCGCCCGAACGATACCTCCAGGGGCCTAATCCCTGGGGGCCCCAACACCAGCTCCAGGGGCCCAACCCCTGAGCGCCCGAACCATAGCTCCAGGGGCCTAACCCCTGGGGGCCTCCACCCCAGATCCAGGTGCCCAACCCCGGGGCCCTCGACCCCAGCTCCAGGGGCCCAACCCCTGAGCGCCCGTACCACAGCTCCAGGGGCCTAACCCCTGGGGGCCCAAACCCCAGCTCCAGCGGCCCAACCCCTGGGGTCCCCAACACCAGCTCCAGGGGCCCAACCACTGAGCGCCCGAACCATAGCTCCAGGGGCCTAACCCCTGGGGACCCGAACACCAGCCTCAGGGGTCCAACCCCTGAGCGCCCGAACCATAGCTGCAGGGGCCTAACCCCTGGGGGCCCCCACCCCAGCCCCAACGGCCCAACCCCTGAGCGCCGGAACCATAGCTTCAGGGGCCTAACCCCTGGGGGCCCCAACCCCAGCCCCAGGAGCCCAACCCCTGGGGGCCCCAACACCAGCTCCAGGGGCCCAACCCCTGGGGGCCCCAACAAAGGCTCCAGGGGCCCAACCCCTCAGCGCCCGAACCATAGCTCCAGGGGTCTAATCCCTGGGGGATCCAACCCGAGCTCCAGGGGCCGAACCCCTGGGGGCCCCAACACCAGCTCCAGGGTCCCAACCCCTGAGCGCCCGAACCATAGCTCCAGGGGCCTAATCCCTGGGGGCCTCAACACCAGCTCCAAGGGCCCAAATCCTGAGCGCCCGAACCATAGCTCCAGGGGCCTAACCTCTTGGGGCCTCCACCCCAGCTCCAAGGGCCCAACCTCTTAGCGCCCGAACTATAGCTCCAGGGGCCCAACCCCTGAGCGCCCGAACCATAGTTCCAGGCGCCTAACCCCTCGAGCCCCAACACCAGCTCCAGGGCCCTAACCCCTCGGGGCCCCAAAACCAGCTCCAGGGGCCCAAACCCTGAGAGCCCAAACCATATCTCCAGGGGGCTAACCCCTGCGACCCGAACCCCAGCTCCAGGGGCCCAATCCCTCTGGGCCACAACACCAGCTCCAGGGGCCCAACCCCTGGGGGCCCCAACACCAGCTCCAGGGTCCCAATCCCTGAGCACCCGAACCATAACTCCAGGGGTCTAACCCCTGGGGGCCCCAACACCAGCTCCTCGGGCCCTACCCCTGAGCACTCGAACCATAGCTCCAGGGTCCTAACCCCTGGGGGCCCCCACCCCATCTCCAAGGGCCCAAAACCTGAGCGCCCGAACCATAGCTCCAGTGGCCTAACTCCTGGGGCCCCAACACCAGCGCCAGTGGCCCAACCCCTGGGGGCCCCAACACCAGCTCCAGGGGCCCAACCCCTGAACGCCCGAACCATAGCTCCAGGGGCCTAACCCCTGGGGCCCCAAGACCAGCTCCAGGGGCCCAGCCCCTGGGGGCCCCAACACCAGTCCAGGGGCCCAACCTCTGAGCGCCCGAAGCATAGCTCCAGGAGCCTAAAACCTCGGGGCCCCAACACCAGCTCCAGGGGCCCAACCCCTGAGCGCCCGAACAATATATCCAGGGGCCTAACCCCTGTGGACCCAAACACCAGCTCCAGGGGTCCAACCCCTGAGCGTCCGAACCATAGCTGCAGGGGCCGAACCTCTGGGGGACCCCACCCCAGCTCCAACATCCCAACCCCTGAGTGCTGGAACAATAACTCCAGGGGCCTATCCCTTGGGGGCCCCAATCCCAGCCCCGGGAGCCCAACCCCTGGGGGCCCCAACACCAGCTCCAGGGGTCCAACCCCTGAGCGCCCGAACCATAGCTCCAGGGGCCTAACCCCTGGGGCCCCAACACCAGCTCGAGGGGCCCAACCCCTGGGGGCCCCAACACCAGCTCCGGGGGCCCAACCCCTCATTGCCCGAACCATAGCTCCAGGGGTCTAATCCCCGGGGGCTCCAACCCCAGCTCCAGGGGTCCAACCCCTGAGCTCCCGAACCATAGCTCCAGGGGCCTAACCCCTGGGGCCCCAACTTCAGCCCCAGGAGCCCAACCCCTGGGGGCCCCAACACCAGCTCCAGGGGCTAAACCCCTGAGCGCCCGAACCATAGCTCCAGGGGCCTAACCCCTGGGGCCCCAACACTAGCTCCAGGGGTCCAACCCCTGGGGGCCCTAACACCAGCCTAGGGGCCCAACCCCTGGGCGCCCGAACGATACCTCCAGGGGCCTAACCCCTGGGGGCCCCCACTCCAGCTCCAGGGGCCCAACCCCTGGGGCCCTCGACCCCAGCTCCAGGGGCCCAACCCCTGAGCGCCCGTACCACAGCTCCAGGGGCGTAACCCCTAGGGGCCCAAACCCCAGCTCCAGCGGCCCAACCCCTGGGGGCCCCAACACCAGCTCCAGGGGCCAAACCCCTGAGCGCCCGAACCATAGCTCCAGGGGCCCAACCCCTGGGGGCCCCAACACCAGCTCCAGGGGCCCAACCCCTCAACGCCAGAACCATAGCTCAAGGGGCCTAATCCCTGGGGCCCCAACACCAGCTCCAGGGGCGCAACCCCTGGGGGCCCCAACACCAGCTCCAGGGTCCCAATCCCTGAGGGCCCGAACCATAGCTCCAGGGGCCTAACCCCTGGGGGCCCCAACACCAGCTCCTCGGGCCCTACCCCTCAGTGCCCGAAACATAGCTCCAGGGGCCTAACCACTGGGGGCCCCCACCCCAGCTCCAGGGGCCCAACCCCTGAGCGCCCGAACCATAGCGCCAGGGGCCTAACCCCTGGGGCCCCAACACCAGCTCCACGGGCCCAACCCCTGGGAGCCCCAACACCAGCTCCAGGGGTCCAACCCCAGAGCTCCCGAACCATAGCTCTATGCAGGAAATGCTCTGTGCATTACCCTGCGTGACCACAAGGTGTCACTGTTGCTCCATGCGGGGAAATTCTCTGTATATTACCCTGTGTGGCTACATGGTGTCACTGTTACTCCATGCGGGGAAATACTCTGTGCATTACCGTATCTGGCCACACGGTGTCACTCTTGCTCCATGCAGCAAATGCTCCGGGCATACCCTGCATAGCAACACAGTGTTAATGTTGCTCCATGCGTGAAATGCTCTGGGCATTACTGTGATGGAGTGGGGACTGTCTGTGTTGGGGATGGGAGAGCAGGGGGTGACTTTAGCTCAGGGGCCCCAACACCAGCTCCAGGGGCCCAACCCCTGAGCGCCCGAACAATACCTCCAGGGACCTAACCCCTGGGGGCCCCAACACCAGCTCCAGGGGCCCAACCCCTGAGCGCTCGAACAATACCTCCAGGGGCCTAACCCCTGGGCGCCCCAACCCAAGCCCCAGGAGCCCAACCCCTGCGGGCCTCAACACCAGCTCTAGGGGCCCAACCCCTGAGCGCCCGAACCATAGCTCCAGGGGCCTAACCCGTGGGGCCCCAACACCAGCTCCAGGGGCCCAACCCCTAGGGGCCCCAACAAAGGCTCCAGGGGCCCAACCCCTCAGCGCCCGAACCATAGCTCCAGGGGTATAAACCTTGTGGGCTCCAACCCGAGCTCCAGGGGCCGAACCCCTGGGGGCCCCAACACCAGCTGAAGGATCCCAACCCCTGAGCGCCAGAACCATAGCTCCAGGGGCCTAACCCCCGGGGCCCCAACCACAGCTCAAGGGGCCCAACCCCTGCGGACCCCAACACCAGCTCCAGTAGCCCAACCCATGAGAGCCCGAACCATAGCTCCAGGGGCCTAATCCCTGGGGGCCTCAACACCAGATCCATGGGCCCAACCCCTGAGCGCCCGAAACATAGCTCCAGGGGCCTAATCCCTGGGGTTCCCCACCCTAGCTCCAAGGGCCCAACCCCTGAGCGCCCGAACCATAGCTCCAGGGGCCCAACCCCTGAGCGCCCGAACCATAGCTCCAGGGGCCTAACCCCTCGGGCCCCAAGACCAGCTCCAGGGCCCTAATCCCTCGTGGCCCCAACAACAGCTCCAGGGACCCAACCCCTGAGAGCCCGAATCATATCTCCAGGGGCCTAAGCACTGGGGACCCGAACCCCAGGTCCAGGGGCCCAACCCCTGGGGGCCCCAACACCAGCTCCAGGGGCCCAACCCCTGGGGGCCCCAACACCAGCTCCAGGGGCCCAACCCCTGAGCGCTCGAACCATAGCTCCAGGGGCCTAACCCCTGGGGGCCCCAACCCCAGCTCCAGGGGCCCAACCCCTGGGGGCACCAACACCAGCTCTAGGGCCCCAACCCCTTAAAGCCCGAACCATAGCTCCAGGGGCCTAACTCCATGGGGCCCCAAGGCCAGCTCCAGGGGCCCAGCCCCTGGGGGCCCAAACACCAGTCCAGGGGCCAAACCCCTGAGCGCCCGAAGCATAGCTCAAGGGGCCAAAAACCTCGGGGGCCCAACACCAGCTCCAGGGGCCCAACCCCTGAGCTCCCGAACAATACCTCCAGGGGCCTAACCCCTGTGGGCCCCAACAACAACTCCAGAGGTCCAACCCCTGAGCGCCCGAACCATAGCTGCAGGGGCCTAACCCCTGGGGGACCCAACCCCAGCTCCAACGGCCCAACCCCTGAGCGCCGGAACCATAGGTCCAGGGGCCTAACCCCTGGGGGCCCCAACCCCAGCCCAAGAAGCCCAACTCCTGGGGGCCCCAACACCAGCTCCAGGGGCCCAACCCCTCAGCGCCCGAACCATAGCTCCAGGGGTCTAACCCCCGGGAGCTCCAACCCCAGCTCCAGGGGTCCAACCCCTGAGCGCCTGAACCATAGCTCAAGGGGCCTAACCCCTAGGGGCCCCCACCCCAACTCCAACGGCCCAACCCCTGAGCTCCCGAACCAGAGCTCCAGGGGCATAACCCCTGGGGGCCCCAACCCCAGCCCCAGGAGCCCATCCCCTGGGGGCCCCAACACCAGCTCCTCGGGCCCTACCCCTGAGTGCCCGAACCATAGCTCCAGGGGCCTAACCACTGGGGGCCCCCACCCCAGCTCCAAGGGCCCAACCCCTGAACGCCCGAACCATTGCGCCAGGGGCCTAACCCTTGGGGCCCCAACACCAGCTCCACGGACCCAACCCCTGGGAGCCTCAACACCAGCTCCAGGGGCCCAACCCCAGAGTTCCCGAACCATAGCTCCATGCAGGAAATGCTCTGTGCATTACCCTATCTGGCCACACGGTGTCAATCTTGCTTCATGCAGCAAATGCTCTGGGCATTACCCTACATAGCAACACAGTGTTACTGTTGCTCCATGCGTGAAATGCTCTGGGCATTACTGTGATGGAGTGGGGACTGTCTGTGTGGGGGATGCGAGAGCAGGGGGTGATTTTAGCTCAGGGGCCCGAACACCAGCTCCAGGGGCCCAACCCCTGAGCGCCCGAACCATAGCTCCAGGGGCCTAACCCCTGGGGGCCCCAACCACAGCTCCAGGGGCCCAACCCCTGAGCGCCCGAACAATACCTCCCGGGGCCAAACCCCTGTAGGCCCCAACACCAGCTCCAGGGGTCCAACCCCTGAGAGCCTGAACCATAACTGCAGGGGCCTAACCGCTGGGGGACCCCACCCCAGCTCCAACGGCCCAACCCTTGAGCACCGGAACGATAGCTCCAGGGGCCCAACCCCTGAGCGCCCGAACCATAGCTCCAGGGGCCTAACCCCTGGGTGCCCCCACCCCAGCTCCAGGGGCCCAACCCCTGGGGACCTCGACCCCAGCTCCAGGGGCCCAACCCCAGAGAGCCTGTACCACAGCTCCAGGGGCCTAAACCCTGGGGGCCCCAACACCAGCTCCAGGGGCGCAACCCCTGAGCACCCGAACACAGCTCCAGGGGCCTAACCCCTGGGGCCCCAACACCAGCTCCAGGAGCCCAACCCCTGGGGGCCCCAACACCAGCTCCAGGGGCCCAACCCCAGAGCGCCCTAACCATAGCTCCAGGGGCCCAACCCCTGGGAGCCACAACACCAGCTCCAGGGGCCCAACCCCTCACCGCCCTAACCATAGCTCAAAGGGCCTAATCCCTGGGGCCCCAACACCAGTTCCAGGGGCCCAACCCCTGGGGGCCCCAACACCAGCTCCAGGGTCCGAACCCCTGAGCGCCCGAACAATACCTCCAGGGGACCAAACCCTGGGGGCCCCAACACCAGCTCCTCGGGCCCTACCCCTGAATGCCCGAACCATAGCTCTAGGGGCCTAACCACTGGGGGCCCCCAGCCCACCTCCAAGGGCCCAACCCCTGAGCGCCCGAACCATAGCGCCAGGGGCCTAACCCCTGGGGCCCCAACACCAGCTCCAGGGGCCCAACCCCTGGGAGCCCCAACACCAGCTCCAGGGGCCCAACCCCAGAGCTCCCGAACCATAGCTCCATGCAAGAAATGCTCTGTGCATTACCCTGCGTGACCAAAAGGTGTCACTATTGCTCCATGCGGGGAAATGCTCTGTGTATTACCCTGTGTGGCTACATGGTGTCAGTGTTGCTCCAAGCGGGGAAATGCTCTGTGCATTACCCTATGTGGCCACACGGTGTCACTCTTGCTCCATGCAGCAAATGCTCTGGGCATTACCCTGCATAGCCACACAGTGTTACAGTTGCTCCATGCGTGAAATGCTCTGGGCATTACTGTGATGGAGTGGGGACTGTCTGTGTGGGGGATGGGAGAGTAGGGGGTGACTTTAGCTCAGTGGCCCCAACACCAGCTCCAGGGGCCAAACCCCTGAGCCCCCGAAACATAGCTTCAGGGGCCTAACCCCTGGGGGCCCCAACACCAGCTCCAAGGGCCCAACGCCAGAGAGCCCGAACAATACCTCCAGGGGCCTAACCCCTGGGGGACCCAACACCAGCTCCAGGGGCCCAACCCCTGGGGCCCTCGACCCCAGCTCCAGGGGCCCAACCCCTGAGCGCCCGAACCATAGCTCCAGGGTCCTAACCCCTGGGGGCCCCAACCACAGATCCAGGGGCCCAAACCCTGGAGCCCTCGACCCCAGCTCTAGGGGCCCAACCCCTGAGCGCCCGAACTATAGCTCCAGGGGCCCAACCCCTGAGCGCCCGAACCATACCTCCAGGAGCCTAAACCCTGGGGGCCCCAACCCCAGCTCCAGGGGCCCAACCCCTGGGGGCCCCAAAACCAGCTCCAGGGGCCCAACCCTTGAGCGCCAGAACCATAGCTCCAGGGGCCTAACGCCTGGGGCCCCAACACCAGCTCTAGGGGCGCAACCCCTGGGGGACCCAACTCCAGCTCCAGGGGCCCAACCCCTGAGCGCCCGAACCATAGCACCAGGG
>NW_026115084.1:0-57801 GCF_025201925.1 Gopherus flavomarginatus
CTATGGCTCCCAATCCTGCTGGAAAGGTATAACAAGTGGGGTTCCGCAGGGGTCTGTTTTGGGACCGGCTCTGTTCAATAGCTTCATCAACGATTTAGATGTTGGCATAGAAAGTACGTTTATTAAGTTTGCGGACGATACCAAACTGGGAGGGATTGCAACTGCTTTGGAGGACAGGGTCAAAATTCAAACTGATCTGGACAAATTGGAGAAATGGTCTGAGGTAAACAGGATCAAGTTCAATAAAGATAAATGCAAAGTGCTCCATTTAGGAAGGAACAATCTGTTTCACACATACAGAATGGGAAGAGACTGTCTAGGAAGGAGTATGGCAGAAAGAGATCTAGGGGTCATAGTGGACCACAAGCTTAATATGAGTCAACAGTGTGATACTGTTGCAAAAAAAGCAAACGTGATTCTGGGATGCATGAATAGGTGTGTTGTAAACAAGACACGAGAAGTCATTCTTCCGCTTTACTCTGCACTGGTTAGGCGTCAACTGGAGTATTGTGTCCAATTCTGGGCACCACATTTTAAGAAAGATGTGGAGAAATTAGAGAGAGTCCAGAGAAGAGCAACAAGAATGATTAAAGGTCTTGAGAACATGACCTATGAAGGAAGGCTGAAGGAATTGGGTTTGTTTAGTTTGGAAAAGAGAAGACTGAGAGGGAACATGATAGCAGTTTTCAGGTATCTAAAAGGGTGTCATCAGGAGGAGGGGGAAAACTTGTTCACCTTAGGCTCTAAGGATAGAACAAGAAGCAATGGGCTTAAACTGCAGCAAGGGAGGTTTAGGTTGGACATTAGGATAAAGTTCCTAACTGTCAGGGTAGTTAAACACTGGAATAGATTGCCTAGGGAAGTTGTGGAATCTCCATCTCTGGAGATATTTAAGAGTAGGTTAGATAAATGTCTTTTAGGGATGGTCTAGACAGTATTTGGTCCTGCCATAAGGGCAGGGGACTGGACTCGATGACCTCTCGAGGTCCCTTCCAGTCCTAGAATCTATGAGTCTATGAGTCTAGTTTGTGGTTTGACTTTTCTAACACTTCCACTGTGGTTATGTTTCACAATCTCGGTTATTGCAAATCAGTGTGTTTGGCGACTTTCCACTTCACCTACTTAGGCCCCTTCAGCACACAAAGCCATTGTTCCCCAATTTGGGGGATTTTCCATTCCACTTTGCCTTTCTATGCCCTTTACACAGAGAAACAAGCTCAGCTAATACTTTAGGCCTACTAGGTTGACCAAAGCTCCAAAGCTCTTTCTGTAGACTTTCCCGCACAAATCTCTAATCTCCAACAGACAGCCTGTCACCGTGACTGAGCTGAGAACTGAAGTGGTTTCTAGTACAAAGGACTGAATTCTTAGAAGAGGTGAGGAAAATGCTTGAGATTCTCTCTCTCTGCCCTTTCCCTCTGCTCATGACAACTCCTGAAGAACTGAACATGGGCGGCAGGGGTGGGTTGGGCCGAGACCTGGCTGAAAGGAAAGCCAGCCTGTCTCAGCACAGGGTGAGAGAAACATTTGCCTTGAATCCTTTTCAGCTTGTTAACTTAGACATTAGTTTGTGTTTTATCTTGCATTTCTTTTGTAAATAATTCTGAGCTTTATGCCTCATTATCTGTATCGTAAAATATGTTTTTTGATAGTTAACAATCTTGTTTTATTCTTTATCTAACCAGTGTGTTTGTATTAAAGTGTTTTGGAAACTCCATTTGGGATAACAAGGCTGGCGCATGTCATTTTCCACTGATGAAATGACAGACTTCATATGAGCTTGCGTTGTTCAGGAGTGTGCTGGACAGGGAAAGATGCACATTTCTGGGGAAAGTCAGGGAGCAGAGAATTCTCTGGGGATCTCCTGTGAGGTACTCTAATTTGTGAGTCACTGACTAGCAGCACTCAAAACTGTAGCTGGGAGTGAGTTACATGCTGGAGACCATGTGTGAACTGCCCAGGAGTGGCTGCTCTCACAGAAGAGCAGTGGAAAAGGCACGCCAGCTTGAGAACTGAGGAGACACAGCTGTTCAACAGTCCAGGTTGCACTGTGGTTAATATCACAGACATTCAATTTCAAAGAGTCTCCTAAAACACAGAGAAAGTAAATCTTTATCCCAGAAATCAAAGACTCCAGAGAGAGGGCAAGTCTCCCTGGCACTGCTTCTTGCTGATAGAGAGGTCCAGAGACAGAGACAAAGAGAGTCTTGGAGAAGCTGGGAACAGTAACCATGGGCTGGTGGGGTTCGGTGGAGAAAGGGAACAGGAAGGGCAGGGATATCACTGAATTCAGGATCTCAGCAGTACTAGATGTCAGGATAACACATACTGCAGCCCACTGGAAAACATGATCCCAACTATACATACAGAAGATGGGGTCTAAATTAGCTGTTTCCACTCAAGAGAGAGATCTTGGAGTCACTGTGGATAGTTCTCTGCAAATATCCACTCAATCTGCAGCAGCAGTGAAAAAAGTGAACAGAATGTTGGGAATCATTAAGAAAGGGATAGATAATAAGACAGAAAATCTCCTATTGCCTCTATATAAACCCATGGTACACCCACATCTCGAATACTCCGTGCAGATATGGTCATCCTATCTCAAAGAAGTTCACTTGAGCAAACAGGAGCTATTTGACACTGTGCGATACGGCTCCTGTGCTCTGTTCCCAAAGTGTTCTGCAGCAGGGGAGGACCTGTGGCAGTGTGTGTGTGTCACTGGTATACTGAGGTGATGCTGAAACAGGGCAGAGTAGAGGTGGCATTGTGGGGTTGGCATGAACCTTATCTCTTCATTTCCTATTTCAAGAATCAAGGGGACGGGAATCCTTACCCAACGAGGTCACATTCTCATAGTTCTCCTGCATGACATCCCTATAGAGGGCTCTCTGAGTGGGGTCCAGCAGAGCCCACTCTTCTCTGGTGAAATACACAGCCACCTCCTCGAAGATCACCAGCCCCTGAAAGAACAAGAGTCCAACACTCTGGACCTGATGTCCCACTCTCAGCCCCACTATTCATGGGGGAGAGAAGCCAATCAGAGTCAACAGAGTCCCACCCCTACCCTGCAAAGAGCATCCCGGAAACACCAGGTTAAGGGGACCAAGAGAGAGCCCCTTGTCTCTCCCAGCAGATCCATCACACACCTACTAGCCACAGAACGATACAGGAGATGGAGCCCCTAACAGGGTCCAGGGAGAGCTCCCTGGTGGGAAGCCCAATAACCTCCTCATCGTGAGGAGCTGGATATGAAGGACGGGGCAGCTCTCCTAAACCTCACTGGTGGGTGCCCCCTTCATATCTCACAGCAGCCGCTGGTTAGTCAGGTCGGGCTCCAGCACTGGGAGTCTGGTCAGTTTGACTAGCTCTAGGTAGGTGGCAAGTATCAGAGGGGTAGCCGTGTTAGTCTGAAGAAGTGGGTATTCACCCACAAAAGCTCATGCTCCAAAACGTCTGTTAGTCTATAAGGTGCCACAGGATTCTTTGCTGCTTTTCTAGGTAAGTGGGTTATTCTTGGTTTCACAGATTAGGGTATTTCCACCACCTAATCTCATGGGTCTGTTCCTAGAATCTAGGCCACTTAATAAACAACTCCCAGCAGGTTTATCTCAAGCTGTCCTCCTCCCTTCCCCACCCTGTGCATTTCCTGCCCCGCTCCAACCTCCAAACCAGACTGTGCAAATTTTCCCATCTCTGGTGTATTTGCTGTCCCTCTCCCGCCCTGCAGGAACCCACCAGCAACTTCCCGATAATCCCTACCTTAACAGGCTCCTCTGCACCCATTTCTCTTCCCTCTCCCATGGGAGGATGGGATGAGCTGGAGTGAAACATGGATGTCATTCTCCAGCCTGTCTGGGAGAGAAGGGCAGTTGTGGGGGCTTCAGAACAGGTTTTAGTTAATTTCACATGATGATTCTCCCAGGCCCTTTCCCTGCAGACAGATACTCTAGATTCTGCCATCCTGGGAAAGAGATCAAGCATGTTATTACACTGTAGACCTGGCCCCTGCTGCCAGGCTAAGCCCACAGAGAGATTTTTAACCTCCCTTCTCCCTCCCCTCACCTCATAACAAAGTCTCTGAACACAAGGCTAGAAAAGAGCAGAACCAAAGGAGTCACTGTGGAGGATCCCCTCGACCACTGACCCCACGGCAGCCACACCCCAGCTGGGGGAATATGGAGTCAGGAACTGGCTTTTCCTCTCTCTGATCCTTGTTTTGTTCACTGGAAAGTGGTTCTGCCCAGGGATGCAGCAATACATGTGTCTGGGTGGACAAGAGAGCTGGAAATCTCTCCCCCTACTCATTTCTCCCACTGCCCCTTTCAATCTCCCCTTCCCCTGTCCTCTTTCCCTGCCCCTCTGGCTGGGAAAGTCCCATTCCTGGGGGCTTTGCTCTCCCATGGCTGGATTTTCTCCTGGCAACCGCTAATGGGAGGAGAAATGAGGTGGGGTTGTTTGTGCAGAGTCACTTTCTTGCCAGACCCTAGGACATTCCCTGAGGTCTTTCAGTTACCTGGAGACTCTGGCTCAGAATTTAGTAGTAACAGGGCACAGGACTGCCCTAGGGGGCTAGGACCAGCTGCAGAAAGTCATCCCCTGGGCCGGGCAGAGAAGAAGCTTTAATTAAGGTCACTTCCCAGCACAGAGCCCCACTGGGGGAGCAGCAGCTGCCAAGCCTGGTCTCCCAGATCACAATGGAGGCTGCAGCATCTGACCCAGGAAGCTGAACCCCAATAACCTGAGCAGAGAGGGACAGAGCGTTTGAGCAGCTTCCCTCCTTTAGCTCTCTGGGGAGAGCAGCTAATGGGAGCCCCTCCTCACAGGGAGAATGGCTGATCTCATTTGACCCACTGTCCATCTGGAATCACTCCTTGTCTTTCCATACAGTGACTCTGGATTAACAATGGTCTCAATGACACCAGATTTCAGAGAGAATGAGTCCAGAATGCTGCGGAAAAGAGCATCGTGTGGCAGTGCTGACTCCTTTCCCACCTCCCTCACCCCCGCAGATCTAGGACAAGGACTGGGGGCACAAATTTTCCAAACGGAACCGAAAGTTCCTGCAGTTTTCAAAAGAGGAGAAAAGCAAAATCTGTGATTTCACACTAACAGTGTTTGCTAAGTGGACAGAAAGTTATCCCAGTGACAGGGCACGTGACTGGGGAATGCCGGGCAGTGCTTGGAGCCAGGACTCTGGCACAAGTTGACCAGAGAGAAGGATCATGGTTAGCAGCAGCCCCCAGACACCCCCTAGTACCCAGAGCCCAGAGCCCCCAGCCAGGGGCCCCAGACACCCCCCAGCCAGGATCCCATCAGATATTCCCTGGGACGCAGCCCCCAGAGTCCCTGGCCAGGGACCCCAGATACCCCTCAAAGCCCCACCGGCCAGAGAACCCCCACCACACCATGATTGCCAGGTTGGGAATCCCAAAGGGTTCCCCCCACCAAGAGCCCCCAGCAGCCAGGGACCCCCTCAAGGGACCTCCCCACTGGGAACTCAGTCCCTCACTGCCTGCCTAGGAACTCCCCCACCCTCCAGAACGATCTACCCTGACATTTGCCTGGGACCCCGTCCTCTGCCCAGTGTGACCCCCTGATGCTTTACAGTGGGACCCCTCACTCTGCTTCCCTGGCATGCCCTGACCTAGTGCCAGGGATCCTCTCCCCCAGCTCTGTGCACTGGGCATGGCAACAAAACCAGGAACCAGCAGGGAAAGCACAGACAGAGCCCCTGGCACAGAACCAGGCTCCCTCTAACCCTCTGTCCCGCCCCCCTATGAGACACCCACCCCCACTGTTCTGCAGCCACCAGGCCCCCAGCGATACGCACCTCCAGGACCCATAGCCTCAGAGATGGGCACATCAGAACCACACCCCCAAAATCCCAAACCTCCACAACCCACCAACCTGACTAGGGTACCCCCTGCCCAGCCACCCAGAGGCCTCCCCCTACCACAATGCCCCTTCAGCTGCAATCTCCCCACACAGACACCTTTCCTGCCCCTGCAAGTCTTACCACAGAGTGTGAGAAGTGGCCAGAAAGTTAACACCACCCCCTGCTGGCCAGTCACACAGGCAGAGGGAGCCTGGGGGGTGCTTCTTTAACAGGAGAATGGAAGGCCTGGAGGGCAAGAAAGGTCCACAGGCTGTCACTAGCAAATAATGGTCACCATGGATCCACCCCAGAGGAGGCTGCATCTTAGCACATTGGGAAACAACCCATCATATTCAATTAGAAATAAAACAACTAGAGAGAAGTGGGGCAAATGTTTGGGGTATTTTATATCAATCTTTGAGATACGCAGACAGAACCTGTCACAAACGACCTTTGATAACATGAGAGAAAACCACCAAGATCGGAGGGGATTTGATGTTGCTATTAAATAACTAGTGGAAAAAGGGGGATTGTTGGACTGGATTTTATATGACTGTCCAATACATAAACAGAATGTGATGGTCCCCGCCTGCCCCGGGGCAACCATTCACGTGAGCAGCTCAGAGCCCTTTGAGGAGCTGATTTAAGGGGGGGAGGAGCTGGAAGGCTCCCTGGACAATGGAAGGGGGCAGCAGGGGGATTGGGAAATGGTGTCTGGGCAGTCTCCATGGGGGTTGTGCTCCTCCCTTCCCTGCCCTGGCAGAGAACAGGCATCTCATCCCATCCCATCCCCACTCCAGGGGGAGCCATGTTCTGGGGAATGACCCAGGGCAACAATTTCCCACCCGAACAAGGACAAATCGCTGCAGATAAAATGAGTGGGAAAATCCACCCCCCATCGGACAGATTTTAAATTGACATTTGAGAAGTATGGAGAGAAAAGGGAAAAGCAGAGGCAATTAGAGAGCTGATCATTGGGGGGAGGGGGAATCTCCCTGGATTTTATAGCCACGTGTGATAATGAGAGAAAAAAGGGGAAATCTTGAGAGAATGTGTGTGTGGGAGGAAGTGGAAAAACAGGAACAGGATCCAGTTAACTCACCTCCCCCGCACCCCGGGAATGTCCTGGCTGCACAGAGACAGTTCTACCCCCCCCACCCCAGTGACCTCCCCCTCCCTGCAACTCCGGCTTCTCCGCCCCCGACACCTCCGCCCTCACACCAAAGGGGGGGGCTCTGCCAGCGCCTCCCCTGAGCTCAACTCCTGCTCCTCCAACCAGCACGGATTGTGCCCTTTAGCCCCCACCCCCCCGGACCCTGCCTCCAGCTGCCTGACCCCCCCCGCCCATCAATTTCCTGCTCAGCGCCCGCTCCCCCGCCCCCTGTTACTCCCCCCGCCCCACCCGCTCCAGCCCCGCCCCCAGAGCCCGGCGGAACGTTACGGCTGGTCCGGGCAGGGGGAAGGGCAGCGGCTTCAGCGGCTGTTACTGGGCATGCACAGTGCCTGGGAGTAGCACATTGCTATGGGGAGCGATTTAATACACCGGCCCCCCCCGCCTGGCCCCGGGCTCCCCCTCGGCCTCCCCGCCGGGCCCCAGGCTCTGCCCCCTCGCCGGGCCTCGGGCTCTGCCCCAGCCTCTGCCCCCCCGCCGGGCCCCGGCCCCCCCATCCCAGCGGGGCGGGCTGATCCTGCTGCAGCTCCAGTGGGGCCGAGGCGGCTCCAAGGCTTCTCCCAGGCTCCCCGGGGCAGAGTCCCTTTCCCACCACCCCAGCCTCTCACTCCCCGGGGGCTCCGGGTCACAATGTCCCACCGCCCTTCCCCCGCCTGCAGCTCCGGTTCTCCCCTCCCCTCCCGCCCCCGCCAGCCACACCAAGGGGAACCCCCGGGCCCCAGTCTCTGTCCCCACCTGGATCCGGGGCTGGGGGCAGATCCTGGCTGCAGCTGAGAACAGCGGCTCCGCTCCGGCTCGGGCAGCTCCAGCGCTGCTGGCAGCACGTGGAGAACCAGTGAGCAGCTGCTCCGCCCGGGCTCCGCGTCACAATGTGCCACAGCCCCGCCCCAGGAGCTGCCCCGCCCCCGGGCTGTGCCAGAGCCCCGCCCCCAGGAGCTGCAGCTCCCCTGACCTGAACCAGAGCCCCGCCCCCAGGAGCTGCCCCGCTCCCGGGCTGTGCCAGAGCCCCGCCCCCAGGAGCTGCCGCTCCCCTGACCTGAACCAGAGCCCCTCCCCCAGGAGCTGCCCCGCCCCCGCTCTGTGCTGGAGCCCCGCCCCCAGGAGCTGCCCCGCCCCTGGGCTGAGCCAGAGCCCCGCCCCCAGGAGCTGCCCAATGTTGGGTCTCTGGGCTTTGTTCTCCTGCCTCCTTATTCCCAGCCCCCCCCCGCCCTCCCAGCAGCTCCATTCCTGTGTCTGCAAACACCCACCCCCCCGGGGCTGGCTGCAGCGCTCACTGGGGCTGTCTCCAGTGGCTGAAGTTGCCTCCATCTCTGCTTCACCTGGAGGGGGAGAGACGAAGAGAGGAGATGGTCCCAGGGTGTGAAAGCAGAATCAGGGGGCAGGGAAAGAAGGACTGTTTGGAAAGGTGGTTTTTTTGTGTGTGGGGGTGATCCAGATGGAGTCAGAAGAAGTTGGGCAGCAGAGGCTCAGGGAAATTGGGGGAACCCCCTGGGTGTCCCAGTGTTGGCCAGGGTTTATACAGCACCTTGCACAATATGGGGTCTGATCTCAGTCATGGTCTGTGCAGCACCTGGGAGCCATGATGTCTGTTTCCTGATCACAGGCTCTGGGAATGGAGAGAGGGAAACCTCAGCACCTGAAGGTTAACGCAGCCCTGTGTGCAACCCCTGCTAGGGTGACTGGACAGCAAATGTGAAAAACTCGGACACGGGGTGGGGGTAATAGGCAGCTATATAAGAAAAAAGACCCCAAAATCGGGACATCCAGTCACACTAGTCCCTGCTGCTCTCATAAGGGGTCGGCTTAGAGAGGGTTTGGCTACACTTGCAGCTGTACAGTGCTGGGAGTTAAAGCTGTCTTCCTACAGCTGTGTAGGGAAAGCGTTGCAGTGTGGACACACTGACAGCTACCAGCACTCTGTCATGGCCACATTTGCAGCGCTGTTGGGAGTGGTGCAGTATGGGCAGCTATCCCAGCATTCAAGTGGCTGCAATGTGCTTTTCAAAAGAGGAGGGTGGGGCGGAGTGTGACAGGGAGCGTGGGGGAGACAGAGCGAGTGGATTTTTGGAGCTGACACTGTGTCAGCTCCCTGCCTGGCAAGTTCAAGCCTCCTCCCCCACCCCTCTCTCATTCACTAAATGCAAATGGCCACCTTTGTTTTTTCCTCACAGACCAGATAAGCAGCTGCTCCAAAACAGACCCCGCCCCCCCGGGGCTGCTTCTCTCCTCAAGCAAACACCAGCTGTGGGCGTTCCAAAGGGATCCCCCTGCCTCTGCTCATTCACTGCAAACAGGAGCTGGGATTGGTTTTTAGCTAAGCAGCTCCGGGAGCCCCGAGCTCACAACAAAACAAACAGAGGCATCACACCAAAACAAAGAGCGTTATCTCTACTTAAAAGCATTATGGGAAGGTTCCGGAGGTCAGTGACAGCGTAGTAAGATTAATCACTGTTTACACTGGCACCCCAGCGCTGCAGCACCAGCTCTGTTCTCTTTATTCCTCTCGTCGAGGTGGAGCACATCCAGCGCTGTAGCCAGGGAGATACAGCGCTGTATGTGCCTTGCCAGTGTGGACAGGGAGTAAGTTACAGCACTGTAAAGCCACCACCTGCACTGTAACTCTCCAGTGTAGCCAAGGCCTGAGTTGTAGTAATAATAGCAGCCAAGAATCCTGTGGCACCTTATAGACTAACAGACGTATTGGAGCATGAGCTGTCGTGGGTGAATACCCACTTCGTCAGATGCAACAATAGTCCCATATGCGCTAGTGGTCTGGATTCCTGGTTTTCACCCAGGTGGCCTGGGTTCAACTTCTGGTGTGGGAACAGTGCAGAGCTTTTGCCCAGAGTGGAGACAGGAATGGAAAGGGATCCTGCCAGCAGGGGAGTTAGACAGTGTGGGGAGGGGATCCCAGAAGTGCAGGTGGAGCAGTGGTCTGGGGGAAGATGAGGGAAGGATCCCAGCAGTGTGGGAAGTTGACAGCCTGGAGAGCATAGGCCTGGCATGGGGACCTGGAAGAGTGAATGTGTCCCTCTAAACCCATCAACTGCAGACTAGGCTGGCTTGGAAGAATTGCGTATTTGTTGGCAAATGTCAATTTCTGTGTAAACACACAACCCAATGGCAAAATATTTCCATCAATAATCATCAAAATTGACAGATGGGCAAAGTAAGAAACATGCTGCTTGAGAACTTATCATGTTGTAGGAGCAGCAGTGATCTGTATGCTCTGTATAACCTGTATGCTCAAAAGGTCTGTTACACCTCCCACCCCCTTGCTTGTCTCCTCTCCCTCTTTGAATGCCTGTGAAGTGGCTTTCCCCCTCTCCTTTGTACCTCCAGTGAATGCCCTTCACCCGGCCCGTCTGGCCAGTGGTTCGCTGTGTTACATTCCAACGTGCCTCGGGGAGACTTACCTTCATCGCACTGTCCATCACTGCGCTGTGGGACACTTACCTTAAAGGATCCTGACATCTCCACTGCCAGGCCTGTCCTGGGAGCGTGAGTATGTGAGTGTGACACCCTCCCTCCTCCCGAGCCTAGCTATCAAGCTAATAAATGTGCTGCTTTCTGCCAAACTCTTGGGGGGAGGGGCATTATTAGTCCTCTCTAAGCTTACTAACTGACCCAATTTTGGGTAACACAAGCAACATTGTTTGATCTGTTATTGTACCAAAGGGGGAAGATGGTTGTCTATAAAGGATGGTGAAGACTAAATGCTTCTGGTGATAATGGGATTTGAACCCATGCGGGCAGAGCATAATGGGGTAGCCGTCTATCACCTTAACCACTCAGTCACCTCATCTGAGCTGTCAAGGAATGGACAGGAGGAGAAATCTAAGGCCAGCAGAGATAGGGATATGATGGAGTTTTTAAATACTAAGCATAAGCAGGATCTGAATGAACTCCCCCCTCACATCTAGTGAGGAGATGGGGAAAGACTTCAGGAACAGACCGTGTTTGCATAGACACACCTACTCAGCCTAGCTATGCAGCATGATGGGGCCGCTTCCCCAAAATGACCAGTTGGGGAAGGTGGTGGGTTAGAAATCACTTTAGGATTGAGTGGAATAAAATGTTATTCTCCTTCCTGTATGAGTGAAGGGCATCAGAACATCCCTAGTCTGTCCTGACGGAGGGGTAGGTGGGTGAGGAATAGCTTTTATTGGACTGCAGAGAAGTGATTGAGGACATCACCCTAAACCAGTGGTCCCCAAACACTTCACATTGTGCCCTCTTAGCCATGGCTGTGGCCCCTCGGAAGCCACAGTCGAGAACCGGTGCTGGGAGTGGGGCTGTTGCTTGCTGGGAAGAGGGATGCCAATAGGGGTAAAAGGGTTGACGCCGGGCTGGGAGCCAGAGTCTCAGGCTGAGGGTGGGGTTGGAGAAGAGCTGTGGCAGAGTGGTGCTGAGTGGTGCTCCCTCCCTGCCCTCCATGTGGGCTGGCTCAGGTCCTGAGGTGCCCCCATGAATGTTCCTCTGTGTCCCCCTAGGAGTCACGCCCTACATTATGGGGACCACTGAACCCTACTCGCTAAGCCGGGGCTAGTGATGCCAAACCCCTGGGAAAGGGAGAACAAGTGTGGGGGCCCCAGCACCAGAACCATGCCCCCCTTCTGTCTGTGGCTCTGCCCCCTTCCACACCTTCCACCCATGGCCCCATCCACTGTCACCTCTGTTCCAGCCCTTCCCATACTGGCCCCACCCTATCACTCCTTTACCCCTGCCCCGCTGTTGCCCTGAGACCAGAGAAGCTCTGTGCCCCTGCTGCAGCCCCCGGGCCGTAGCAGGGAGTGGGAGCTCCTCCAGCCCTGGGGCTGATATGGGGGAGACTTTTCCAGGGGGACCTAACTTGGCCAGGGCCCCTGGTCATGGACCCTACTGTTCCCTTGGCAAGGCTGAGCCCCCTCCCCCCCGAGCCTCCATTACGAGCTGCCCAGGTTACCACTGCTCAGTGTGTGGCCAGTCTCTGTGTTTTCTGCTGCTTGTTCTGGGGAGCCTGGCTGGCCTTAGGGGTGGGGCCCCCCGGCAGCCGCCCAGGGCTCCAGGGGTCAAAGGGCATCGTGTGGCAGTGCAAAGGTGCTCACTTCTCTCCCCTGCCCCAATGCTCCTCCGAGGGCCCATAGAGGGTTGGGGGGAGTGAGGAGCAACACTATGTGCTCCATGCATCCTGGTCACTTTCCCCACCTGGGCTGTGCTGTGAGCGGAGCATCAGAAGCTGCTGCTCTCTGCCCTCCCGCTATGCAGCCTGGCTGAGGAAAGTGACCTGGATGCAGGGAGCTCGGATGATCTCACTTCTTGCCCCCACATCCCACAGCCCCTAGGGATGCCCAGATGAGCAGCGTTCCAGGGAGGAGTGGGGGGCAGCAATGCCAGCTGCTCCATGCATACAGGTCAGTGTCCCCACATAGGTGCAGGGGTTTCTGTGATGCCTATTCTATCAATATCGTCACTTAATACCAGGCACTCAAATTCACCCGTCTTAGTACTTAGACTTTTAGCATTTGTATTTAAGCACTTCTAAAATGTGTCCCATTTTAGCTGTCTGCTATTACATGATGTAATTGAGGGAGACTCTTTCATTTCACTGTTTCTCATCAGATCCTACCTGTACATTATCATCTTCCATCCTCTCCACCTTACTAGGCTATAGAGAATCCCTATGAATAGTTCCCCTCCTAACGGATGTCTCTGTCTGAACCCTGTGCTCCTCAGCGCCTGTCGGCTTTCCCCCAGCTCTGAGGCTGTGTCTACACTGCGCACCTCACCATGGCGCAGCTGTGCCACTCTGACCATGCCATTGTAAGGTGCGCTGTGTGGCCGCTCCTTATCGCTGGGAGAGAGCTCCCCCGGCAACAAAACCAAACCACCTCCAACGAGGGGCAGGAGCTTCGTCACCAGGAGCACAGCTCCACCTATGAAGTGCTCTTCACACTGCTGCATTCCATGGCTCAAATTTTGGCATTCGGGGAGTGTTTTTTCTCACCGCAGAGAGATAAAATTTTTACCAACAAAAGCCGAAATTAAAAAAAACTCCTCTGCAACCTATTTAATTTTACCTTTATACAACTTTTATACTGCCTCCAGTTTTGGTGTCCTCATTAGAAAAAGATGTTGTGAAATTGGAGCTGGGGCAGCAAAGAGCCACCAAGTGTTCTGAGGGCTGGAGAAAAATGCCTTCCAGTGAGCTATTGAAAGAGCTCAGCCTGTTTAGATTATCAAAAGAAGATTGAAAGGTGACTTCACTGAAGCGTTGAAGGGCCTTAATGGAGAGAAAAGATTGGGTATTAAAGGGCTCTTGAATCTGGCAGAGAAAGGCATAACAAGACCCAATGGCTGGAAAGTGAAAAGAGACAAATTCCTATTACAACTAAGGCACAAATAGTCAACAGCGAGGATGATTCACCACAGGAACAAGCTACCAAGGAAAGTGGTGGATTCGCCCATCTCCTGATGTCATTTAATGAAGACTAGATGCCTTTCTGGAATGGGTTTGCCCCCAAAGTAGCTCTTGTGTCATACAAGAGGCCTGTGATATGCAGGTTAGATGCTCTAATGGTCTCTTCTGGCCATGAAGTCGACTAATTTCTGAAAAACTGAGCGTAGCGTTGGTAGCAGTGTCTGATGTTTTCCTGTCTAGCCAGCTTGCTGTCTAGAACGAACGCTCCTTGAGTGGGGTGATCCACAGGGAGTAGCTCAAACCTCCAAAGTGCCTGGCCAGGGGCAGGACATTGGCACAGCAAGTGAGGAGTGTGGCAGTGACAACACAAAGGCCTTTTGCAGGACCTCACACTATTGGTCCAAGATGGTGAGGAGGTGGTGACCTCACAGAGAGATGCTGACATCAGCCAGGCAGGATGGGGACGAGGGGCCAGGGAAACCTCAGAGACCCCTGTGGCTTTGCTTCAGCAAGTCTCCTTCTCCAGGTCTCTCTTTGAGGACTGAGAGAGTATTCGGGTTCACGGATGTGAGCGCCAGGAGGAACCTCTTTCGAGTTTTCTCCTTCCCTTGTAGTGATTTTACTAGAAAACAGCCGTCCCTGTTTAGAAGGTAAGAGCCTCCTGGAGGTTTGAAACCTCTTCAGTCTGATCCATCTGGTGACAGTTGAATTCTAGGCATGGAAAACATGAGCTTAAGGAGGCAGAATTTTATTGCGCACCTGGGATTTTGTTCCTTAGAATCACTGGGGACATTAGGGTTTCACCTTTTCCTCCCTCTCTCCCTCCTTTCTCTTGGTCTCTTGCTTTTTTGTCCTTTCTCCTGTTCCCTTCCCAATAACAGGAGGTGTGTGTGTGTGTGTGTGCTCTGCAGCTCCCACTGTGGAAGGTTCAGCCAAAAATGTGGGGCTGAACTAGTGCTCGGGCAGTGATCCCCACCAGTGATCTGGGCCATCCTTTGGGCTCTCTGGTGAGAACCCTCAGCCACCTGTCCTCAGTTTCTACCCTGATTGGCTGAGCAGGGGGCTATTGACAGGGAGGAGACTCAGCTCCTTGTTGTTCTCTTTTAAGATCAAGTAAATAAGTCAGAACCAGTTCTATGTTTGACAAATTTTGCTGCTTCTCTGCATTAATTGTCTCTGAGCAGTTCATGATTCTCTCTAACTTTGCAGTACTCCTAAAATACTTGCCGAATTATTACTGTCACTGTTGTTGGTCTGGAGCTCATATGAGAGCACTTTATTCAGGTCATTCAATGTCTGAAATTCAAGATCCAATGGTTAGTTTGAAAATCAGGGCTCTTGGGTCCTATTCCCAACTCTGCCTCTGACGGGCTGTGTGACCTAAGACAAGTCAATTCTCCTTTCTCAGTCTTAGCTTCTCCCTCTTTCAAGTAGGGATAATAATGATCCGCTCTTACCTACCTCATGGTGGGTGGAGGATGCGGATCCATTGATGAGTGTCACTAGAAGTAGTGCATAATATGAGGTGTCCTATCATGTTTACTCAGAGCAGATTATGACATAATAGATTAGCTGAAATAGTCTATTTGATTTGTATTTTTTTATTTTGAAATTGTTAATTGTAGCAATGACTTAGCTCAGATTGAAGCATCTTATCTAACGGTTGAGATGTAAATGTCTCC
This sequence comes from Gopherus flavomarginatus, assembly GCF_025201925.1. Lineage (NCBI taxonomy): Eukaryota > Metazoa > Chordata > Testudines > Testudinidae > Gopherus > Gopherus flavomarginatus. Next base: position 15,129 of record NW_026115084.1, read on the forward strand.
TCTTTGTGTGCGAGGAGACAATTTAACACACTCTAACCAACAGGAGATGCTTTCGTTTTGCAACAAAATCTTTTTGCAAATAACTTTCATCCCACTTGTTATGATTTTGAGAAACAAACTGGTTTAGTCTGAATGGGATTTTCGGACAGAAAAGGTTTGAATGAAATTTTCCCACCATCTCGATTCCTGGGCTCTATCCCTGCCTCTGGGGTGTTTTCGTCTCTTAGAACAGGAGTCGGAACTGGTGGCTTCTCTTTCTGGCTCTGCCACCGCCTTGCTGTGTAGGCCTTGGGTAGGTCACTTCCCTTCTCTGTACCTCAGGCTTCTCCCATCTGTCCAATGGGAACAGGGACAGTTCTCGAACTCTGGGCAGTTTAGAGCCCAAGTGAGATAAGGGGCGTTAAAGCCCTCTGTGAAGGAGAAAGGGGAGTTTCACAGTGTTTAGCACCAAGGAATTCTAAAGTTTGCTAATATGTCTAGTCTGTGGAAACAAGAAATGGTTGAAGCCGAACCACTGCCTTTTTAAAGCCCGTTCAAAGATGTGAGTCCCTATCTTTTAGGTACCTGGGGTTCTTTGCCAGCAGCAGAGAAGAGGTTCCTGCCTCCGTTTTTGTGGCCTTAACAAACCAGGTGTTCTCGTCTGAGATCCCTGAAAAAGAACATCTTCCCATCCATGAACAAGACAGGACCTATCTTTCAAAGGGGAACAAAGAGACCCCTGGGACTTACAGACTAGCTAGCCTCACTGCCATAGCTGGAGAGATCCTGCAATACATTCTTAAACACTCAGTTTGTCAGCAGCACCTACAGGATAATTTGGTTCTTACAACTAGTGAGCGTGGATTTTTCAAGAACAAATCATTCCAAACCGATCCTCTTTCCTTCTTCGGCAGGGTTCTGGGTCTGGTGGAGGTGGGTAAACAGTAGATGGGATCTATCTTGGCCTTTTGACACAGTCCCATAGGACATTCTCAGAAGCAAACGAGGGAAATGTAGTCCAGCTGCAATCAGTGTAATGTGGGTGCAGAGCTGGTTGAAAGCCCAGACTCCAAGAGCCCTTCTCCATGTTTGGCTGCCCAACGGAGAGGGTGTACCTAGTGGGTCTGGCAGGGATCAGTCCGGTGTCAGGTACTATTCTATATTTTCATGAATGATTTGGAAAATGGAGTGGAGAGCATGCTTCTAAAATTTACAACTGACACCAAGCACTTTGGAGCACAGGATTGAAATTCAAAACGCCCTTAACAAATTGGAGACTCGGTCTTCTTGAGCCAAACTCCATGGTTAGGCCGCTCTCTCTAGACTGGGCTGAAGTGAAACCCGAGAGCCAAACACTCCTCCTGGGCAGTGAGCTCCGACCTTGAATGGTCAGATGCTGCTTAGCACTGTCAGAGCAGCTTTTGCTGGGGGATTCTCCCAGCACTTTCCAATAGCGGGAAAGTATGAAATCCCCATTTGACTGCTGGGGACAGAGCCCTATGTGACGTTGTGGTTCTGGCGGGACCTAACTGAGAGTGCCAATTCAGGACCAATTGCTCAAACAGGGCAGTCACAGCCCAAGGCTGGGGTTTTTCCACCTCTAAGGCAAACCAAACCAGCCAGACAAAAAGGACTTCGATTTTACCCCACTGGCTAACCACAAGTCACACAAGCAATTTTCTTAGACACACCAGTCTCCCAGTATCACCACCAGTGCCACTCGTCCTGGGATGAATGGTTATGAAAACCAACACCCCAGTAAAAGAAAAAGGTTCTCTCGATCCCAAAGGACCAAGCCCCAGACCCAGGTCAATATACACATTAGATCTTACCCACAAATCACGCTGTTGCCAATCCTTTAGAATCTAAAATCTAAAGGTTTATTCATAAAGGGAAAAAGATAGAGATGAGAGCTAGAATTGGTTAAATGGAATCAATTCCATACAGTAATGGCAAAGTTCTTAGTTCAGGCTTGTAGCAGTGATGGAGTAAACTGCAGGTTCAAATCAAGTATCTGGAGAACATCCCCCGCTGGGATGGGTCATTCAGTCCTTTGTGCAGAGCTTCTGTTCGTAGCAAAGTCCCTCCAGAGGTAAGAAGCAGGATTGAAGACAAAATGGAGATGAGGCCTCTGCCTTATATAGGCTTTTCCAGGTGTAAGAACACTCCTTTGTTCCTGCAGTGGAAAGTTACAGCAAAATGGAGTTTGCAGTCACATGGGCCAGTTTCTGCACACCCTGCTGAGTCACAGGGCGCAACTGCCTTCTCTCGATGGGACAATTGTGTAGGTGATGGTCCTTAATGGGCCATCAAGCAGGCTAAACAGAGCTGACACCAACTTGTCTGGGATCTTTCCCAGTAACACAACACAAGTTTGCAATACAGACAGCATACAGCCAATATTCATAACTTCAACTACCAAAATGATACAGACATACAGACAGCATAATCATAATCAGTAACTCATAACTTGGTCTTAGACACCTTATATGACCCCCTTTACCTAGGATTTGGTGCCGCTACAGGACCTTGGTTGCAACCCATGTTCTATATCGTCCCAGTTTATATCAATAACGTCACATCCTAAAGTGGGGAGCAACTTGCCCAAAGTCCCCAGGAAACAGAAAAGAACCAGCAGTGGAACCAATAGGAAACCCAGCAATGGAACTCAGGAGTCCTGGGGGTGTGCTAGGGTGACCGGATGTCCAGATTTTATAGGGACAGTCCGAATTTTGGGGTCTTTTTCTTAGCTAGGATGCTATTACCCCCCACCCCCGTCCCGATTTTTCACACTTGCTGTCTGGTCAAACTAGGGTGTGCACAGGTGTGGGTCCCAGCTGCTCCCTACCCCCCTCATTGAAGCAGATGTGCAGGGATACTGCTCTGGGAACTGCAGGGCACCAGTGGACATGGGGTTGGCTGGAGGTAGGGTCTGGCTTCAGGCAGGGCAAGGGGTGCGGGGCTGGCTGGCTTCAGGCAGGGGGTTGCATCGGGGGTTGGCTGGAGACAGGGCAGGGAGTGCGGGGCTGGTGCAGGCTGGGGGTGTCTGGGGGCTGGCTGGCTTTGAGCAGGGCCACATGGGGGTGCGGCAGGAGTTGTGCCCCTGGAGTTGTGCCCTGGAGACAGGGCAGGGGGTGTGTCAGGGGCTGGCTGCAGGGCTGGCTGCAGGCAGGGCAGGGAGGATGCAGCTGGTGCAGGCAGGGAAGGGGGTGCAGGGCTGGCTGCAGGAAGGGCATGGGGCAGGGCTGGTGCAAGGATGTTTCACGCCCTAGGCGAAACTTCCACCTTGCACCCTCCCCCCCTGCGCCGCCACCCTGAGGTGCCTCACCCGTGGCAGCTCCCCTATCCACCCTGAGGCGTCCCTCTTGTGGCAACTCCCCCGCTGTGCCCTGCGGCACCCCCCTCGCCCCAGCTCACCCCTGCTCCGAGCACGAGCACCCCGAGCACACCGTGGCTGCTTCACTTCTCCCACATCCCAGGCTTGCGGCGCCTAAGCCTGCCAGGCAGTCAAGCACCCTCCTCTGAGCCACAGCAGCCCTGACAGTTGACGATAGAGGCACCTTAACCCCTGAGTTCTTTCAATGTATCCCCCTACGGGGTCCAGCTCCGATCACCAGATACTCAGGGTATGTCTATACTATCTGTCGAATCGGTGGGCAGTGATCGATCCAGCGGGGGTCGATATATCACGTCTAGTGTAAATGCAACATATCGAGTGCTCTCCCCTCAACTGCTGTACTCTAGCTCGGTGAGAGACGCAGGCAGAGTCTACAGGGAGCTGCAGCAGTCGACTCACCGCGACTGTGACATTATAAGTATAATATAATATCTCATTGAAAGGTGACAGGGCCAGAAAGAGTTAATTAACTCACCTCACCGACTGGCCTGACCCAGGGTGAACCTTTAGAACTGGTTAGCAAGATATGTAAATGAACAGAGCTTTGAAACGCAAGTCTGCAGTGTTAGAGGTAGAAGGGGAGATGTTTGCTCAGGTCTTGTGATGTAAGCAAACAAGTCTTGTCTGTTGCTATAGTTTTAATTCAAAGAGCTAAAAAGGAATATTAACATTTATGATGATACTTGAGTGAAATAGTATTATTGTCTATGTGTCTCTTTGAAGATTGTGGTAACCTGTATTTGAACTATTTGATGGATAAATTACCCTGTACTAATTGCGAGGATGTTTCGAAGGAGAGTTAAACCTATCATTTTCTCAGGTCGAAAGGCTGCTGGAAATGTATAAGAAGCCTGGGACACGATCCTTCTTCATCTCAGATCTGCTTTGGGTTTCAAGAGGGGGAAACCTTAAGCCACAAGGATTGAGATCCCCAGTCATTGACTGGAGGCACCCTGAATATGGAAATTGGACTATATCTATGGACTATTTCTAAAAGGACTTTTGGCAACTACAAGCTCACCTCTACTATGTATCGAAACCTCAAGAATTTATTTCAAGTCTATATGTCTATTAATCTTTTAACCAACACTCTCTCTCTTTTCTTTTCTAATACATTTTAGCTTAGTTAATAAGAATTGGCTATAGCATGTATTTTGGGTGAGATTTAAGTTATAATTGAACCTGGGTATGTGGCTGATCCTTTCGGATCGGAAGAATCTTTTCTTTTATATGATGAAGTAAGATTTTCAGAAATCATCATCATATCTGACAGGTGTGTCTGGACGGAGGCCTGAGGCTGGGTACTTTAAGGGAACTGCGTGGTTTAAACTTCTAAGAAACCAGTGAGGTATTACAGAAGCTGTTTTGTGCTGGCTTGGTAAATCTAAGTATTGAAATAACCACCAGCGTTGGGATTTGTCTGCCCTGTTTTGTTTGCAGTTCACTCTCATTGAGTGACCTGAGCTGGCTCCCACTGGCAGCACCGTCACACCTACATCCAGGCTGTAGGGGTCCGGGGGATCTTAGGGGCCTTGGGGTGCACAGACACCTATCTCCAGGCTGTAGGGGTCCCGAGGGGGCTTAGAGAGTTTTGGGGGGGAACAAAGATACCAATCTCCAGGCTTTAGGGATCCCAAGGGGGCTTAGGGGGTTCGTGGGGTGCACATATTCCTAAATCCAGGCTGTAGTGGTACCAGGGGGGCTTAGGGGGTAGTGGGGGGCGTAGATACCTACGTGCAAGCTGGAGGAATCCTGGGAGTCTTAGGGGATTTTTGGTGGCCCAAGATACCTATGTCCATACTGTAGGGGTACCAGGGGGTCTTAGGGGTTCGGGTGGGCACAGATACATATGTCCAGGCTGTATCGGTTCCGGGGGGGGTGTTAGACGTTTCGTGAGGGGCACAGATATCTACATCCAGATTGTAGATGTCCCGGGGGCGGGTTGGGGGGTTGGGGGGGTACAAATACGTAAGTCCAGGCTGTAGGGGTTCCTGGGGGTTTAGGGGGTTTCTGAGGGGCACATATACCTACATGCACACTGGAGTGTCCCAGGGGGCTTCTGGAGTCTATATGGGGCACAGATACCAATGTCCTGGCTGTATAGGTCCCTGAGGGGCTTAGGGGGTTTGTGGGGGCACAGATACCTAAGTTCAGGTTACAGGGGTCTCCAAGGGTCTTAGGTGTTTGGTGGGGGGCACAGATACCTACGTCTAGGCTGCAGGGGTCCCGGAGGGGCTTAGGGTCTGTCACGGAGTGTGGGGGAGTCCGGTTCGGCACCCTCTACCTGGGACTCACAGTGACTCTCAGCCAGCCAGTAAAACAGAAGGTTTATTGGACAGCAGGAGTGAAGGATACAGCAGAGTTTGGAGGCACAAGCAGGACCCCGCAATCGAGTCCTTGTGGGGTTTCAGGAAACTTAGTTCCCAGTTTGGGATTCCCTGAATTCCAACCACCCAGACCAAAACCGAAACTGAACTAACCCAACTCCCTCCAGTCGGCCCCTTCCTGTGTCCAGCTTCCCGGGCAAAGGTGCTGACCCCCTCCGCCCTGCCTAGCTCGAGTTACAGGTTGAGCACGTGTCCGGTCCTAAAGTCACCCCCTGCTCTCCCATCCCCCACACAGACAGTCCCTACTCCATCACAGTAATGCACAGAGCATTTCCCGCATGGAGCAACAGTGACACCGTGTGGCCACGCAGGGTAATGCACAGAGCATTTCCCATGGAGCAACAGTGACACCGTGTGGCCACACAGGGTAATGCACAGAGCATTTCCCGCATGTAGCTACAGTGACACTGTGTGGTCATGCAGGGTAATGCACAGAGCATTTCCTGCATGGAGCAACAGTGACACTGTATCAGAGGTGTTGCCGTGTTAGTCTGGATATGTAAAAGCAGCAAAGAGTCCTGTGGCACCTTATAGACTAACAGACGTTTTGTAGCATGAGTTTTCGTGGGTGAATACCCACATGGACTTTTTCTGAGGGTCGAAATGACAGTCTGGACCTCTACGTTGAATGCTTCCGCCGACGTGCACAGGCAGAAATTGTGGAAAAACAACATCGCTTGCCTCATAAACTAAGTCGTAGAGAACGCAATTCCATCCACAGCCTCAGAAACCACCCAGACATTATCATCAAAGAGGCTGACGAAGGAGGCGCTCTTGTCATCATGAACAGGTCTGACTACCAAAAGGAGGCTGCCAGACAACTCTCCAACACCAAATTCTACAGGCCACTTCCCTCAGATCACACTGAAGAATACACTAAGAAACTGCACCATCTACTCAGGACACTCCCTACACTAACACCGGAACAAATCAACATACCCTTATAACCCCGACCAGGGTTATTCTATCTACTACCCAAGATCAACAAACCTGGAAATCCTGGACGCCCCATCATCTAGGGCATTGGCACTCTCACTAAAGGACTGTCTGGATATGTGGACTCTCTACTCAGACCCTATGCCACCAGCACTCCCAGCTATCTCTGTGACACCACTGATTTCCTGAGGAAACTACAACGCATTGGTGACCTTCCAGAAAACAACATCCTAGCGACCATGGATGTAGAGGCTCTCTACACGAACATCCCACACATAGATGGAATACAAGCTGTCAGGAACAGTATCCCTGATGATGCCACAGCACAAATGGCTGCTGAGCTCTGTGCCTTTATCCTCACACACAACTATTTCAAATTTGATGACAATATATATCTCCAGATCAGTGGCACAGCTATTGGCACCCGCATGGCCCCACAATATGCCAATATTTTTATGGCCGACCTGGAACAACACTTACTCAGCTCTCATCCACTCACGCCCCTTCTCTACCTATGGTACATTGATGACATCTTCATCATCTGGACCCATGAGAAGGAGTCTCTGGAAAAATTCCACCATGATTTCAACAGCTTCCACCCCACCATCAACCTCAGCCTGGACCAATCTATACGGGAGGTCCACTTCCTAGACACCATGGTGCAAATAAATGATGGTCACATTACCACCACCCTAAACCGAAAACCTACCAACCGCTATGCCTAACTTCATGCCTCCAGCTTCCATCCCGGGCATATCACACGATCCATTGTCTACAGCCAAGCACTGAGGTACAACCGCATCTGCTCTTACCCCTCAGACAGAGACCAACACCTACAAAATCTCCACCAAGCATTCTCAAAACTAGAATACCCACACGAGGAAATAAGGAAACAGATCAAAAGAGCCAGACGTGTATCCAGAAGCCTCCTACTGCAAGACAAACCCAAGAAAGAAACCAACAGTACTCCACTGGCCATCACATACAGTCCCCAGCTAAAACCTCTCCAAAACATCATCAGGGACCTACAATCCATCCTGGACAATGATCCCACACTTTCACAGGCCTTGGGTGGCAGGCCAGTCCTCACTCACAGGCAACCTGCCAACCTGAAACATATTCTCACGAGTAACTGCACACTGCACCATAGAAACTCTAGCTCAGGAACCAATCCATGCAACAAACCTCGGTGCCAACTCTGCCCACATATCTACACCAGCAACACCATCACAGGATCTAACCAGATCAGCCACGCCATCACCGGTTCATTCACGTGCACGTCCACAAATGTAATATACGCCATCATATGCCAGCAATGCCCCTCTGCTACGTACATCGGCCAAACTGCACAGTCTCTACAGAAAAGGATAAATGGACACAAATCAGATATTAGGAATGGCAATATACAAAAACCTGTAGGAGAACACTTCAACCTCCCTGGCCACACTATAGCAGACCTTAAGGTGGCCATTCTGCAGCAAAAAAACTTCAGGACCAGACTCCAAAGAGAAACTGCTGAGCTTCAGTTCATCTGCAAATTTGACACCATCAGCTCAGGATTATACAAAGACTGTGAATGGCTTGCCAATTACAGAACCAGTTTCTCCAAGCTTGGTTTTCACACCTGCTAGAACAGGGCCTCATCCTCCCTGATTGAACTGCCTCATTATCTCTAGCTTGCCTGCATATATATACCCACCCCTGGAAATTTCCACTACATGCATCTGACGAAGTGGGCAATCACCCATGAAAGCTCATGCTCCAAAACGTCTGTTAGTCTATAAGGTACCACAGAACTCTTTGCTGCTTTTACAGATCCAGACTAACACGGGCTACCCCTCTGATAAGTGACACCATGTGGCCACACAGGGTAATGCACAGAAGATTTGCTGCATGGTGCAACTGTGACACCTTTTGGCCATGCAGGGTAATGCACAGAGCATTTCTCTAATATAGGAACAGTGACACTGTGTGGCCACGCAGGGTAATGCACAGAGCATCACACCTATTTAGAGGTTGTAGAGATCCCTGGGGGGCTTAGGGGTCGTGGGGGGCACAGATAGCTACGTCTAGGCCGGAGGCATTCCAGTGGGGATTAGGGGCTTCATGGGGGACACAAATATCTACATCTGGGCTGGAGAGGTCCCTGGATGGCTTAGGGGGTTGTGGTGAGCACAGATACATACGTCCAGGCTGTATTGGTCCCTGGGGGTTTAGGGAGTTGGTGAGGGGCACAGAAACCTGTGTATAGTCTGGAGGGGTCTCTGGGGGACTTAAGGGGTTGTGGTTGCGCAGATACCTACGTCCCGGTTGAAGGGGGCCCTGGGGAGCTTAGGGGGTTTGTGTGGCATACACATAGCTACAACCAGGCTGGTGGGGGCCCTATGGGTTTTAGGGGGTGTGGGGGGGCAGAGATACCTACGTCCAGGCTGGAGAAGTCGTGGGGAGTGCTTAGGGGGTTCCTGGAGGTCACAAATATCTACATCCAGGCTGGAGGGATTCTGGGGGTATCAGGGAGTTGTGGGGGGGCACAAATACCTATTTCCAGGCTGTAGGGTCCCGGGGTTGCTTTGGGGCATTTTGGGGTACAGATACCTACGTCCATGCTGTAGGGGTCGCTAGGAGGATGAGTGTGTTCATGAGGGTGCACAGATACCTACGTCTAGGCTATAGGGATCCTGGGGTGTCTTAAGGGTTTGTGAGGGGCACAGATACCTTCATCCATGCAAGAGGGGTCCTGGGGGCCTTAGGGGGTTTGTGTTGGGCACAGATACCTGCGTCTAGGCTGGAGGGGTTCCGGAGGGCTTAGGGGGGTTGTGGGGATCTCAGATAACTATGTCGAGGCTGGAGGGGTCCCATCGTGGCCTAGGGGATCTGTGGGGGGCACCGATACCTGCGTCTAGGCTGGAGGGGTTTCAGAGGTCTTAGGAGGGTTCTGGGGGCACAGATAAATATGTCTGTGCTGGAGGGGCCCCGTCATGGCTTAGGGGATTCGTGGGGTCAGAGATACCTACGTCTAGGCTGGAGGGGTCCCAGGGGGGATTAGCTGTGTTGGGGGGGAACAGATACCTACATCCATACTGTAGGGGTCCCGATGGTCTTTGTGGGGCTCTGGGGGTCACAGATACCTACCTACAGGCTGGAGGGGTCCTGTGGGTCTTAGGGGGTTTTGAGGGCATACAGATGCCTACATCTGGGCTTGTGGGTTCCCTGGGGGGCTTAGAGGTTTGTGGGGAGCTCAGATACCTTTATCCAGCCTAGATGGGTCCCAGTGGGATTAGGGGGTTGTGGGGGGCACAACCTATGTAAGCAGAAGCAGGATGAGCTCTACCCTGACATCTGGTGGTGAATTATGGCAAGTGTGGGAAAGGATTTCAGGGGCTGATCGTGTTTGCATAGGCACACCCACTCCGCCTGACACAGCCACGGCAGCCTGGGATGGTTGCTTTGGCCGCTGTGATATCCCCAGTTTATTTGTTGTTGGGACATGAGATGTGGAGTGTTGTCACCCTGATTGTGTGGATGAGGATCGGTGAAACTGCTTTGAGACAGTGATCCTCACCATCAATTGAGTGGCTCTCGCTAGACAAGGGAGTGGGCTCCTTGGGTGAACCAGAAATGTCAATTGCACCTTCTTTTTTTTTAACATTTGAAAAGCATAGTTGGTTTTTGATTCTTTTAAGAATTGATGTTCCAGGTTCCTGAACTGAAATCACTGAAGAACTGTGCTAACTTGTGGGAGAGTCTGAAGCTATATTGCAGAGTAGTTGATGGAGAGGAGCAGTTTGTGGTCTGGTTGGAGTAACCCATAGAGTGAGGTGAGCAGAGCAGTTTTTTAGGACAGCTGCAGCAGATCACAGGTTGGTTGGTGGAGCAGAGCAGCTGGTGGGGAAGGTGGAAGTAGAATCCCACGGAGAGGCAGGGCAGTCGGCAGTGGACCACGTAAGGTGCCCCTTTCTACCCAGGCTGGCAGGGGAAAAAACCCTGCAGATAGACTCTTGATCTCTGGGGCTGTGGGACTGTGGGAGATTTTAGGGTTGCTGGACTCTTGAAACATTTGAGGTATCGAACTTTGGAGTCTTGGGGGTGATTTGGGGATTACTGGACTCAAGAGCCAAGGGAAAAGGACACGGTCTAGTTGAGGTGTTTTTCCAATTTAATGCTATGTTGTTTATCTCACATTATTAAACGTTTTCTGCTACACCCAGACTCTGTGCTTGCGAGAGGGGAAGTATTGCCTCTTTGAGGCACCTAGGGGTGAGTATGTAAAATTTTCGCAGGTCACTGGGTGGGGGCTCGAGCTGGTTTGCATTACGTTGTAGGGAAGGGACTCCTATGTATTGAACCCAGTCCTTACTGCTATCAATTCAGTCTGGCAGAAGGGTTCAACTTATGTCCAGGCTGAAGGGGTCCCTGGGGGGCTTAGGGGGTTCGTGGGGGGCACAGATACCTAGGTCCAGGCTGTAGGGGTCACTGGGGGACTTAGGGGGTTCGTGGGGGGCACAGACATTTAGGTCCAGGCTGTAGGGGTCACTGGGGGTCTCAGGGGTTTGGTGAGGGGCACAGATACCTACGTCCAGGCTACAGGGGTCCCAGAGGGGCTTAGGGGGTGTCACAGAGTGTGGTGAGTGTGTGCACCCCTCTTCCTGGGACACACAGTGAATCAGCCAGCCAGTAAAACAGAAGGTTTTTTTGGCCAACAGGAACGAAGGATACAGCAGAGCTTTTGGGCACAACCAGGACCCCTTAATCGAGTCCTTCTGGGGGTTCAGGAAGCTTAGTTCCCAGTTTGGGATTCCCTGAATTCCAACAACCGAGCTCCAAACCAAAACTGAATTAACTCCCTCCAGCCGGCCCCTTTCTTTGTCCAGCTTCCTGGGCAAAGGTGCTGACCCCCTCCACCCTGCCTGGCTCGAGTTACAGGCTTAGGTCCTGTCCCTCACCTAAAGTCACCCCCTGTTCTCCCATCCCCCACACAGACAGTCCCCACTGCATCACAGTAATGCACAGAGCATTTCCTGCATGGAGCAACAGTGTCACCGTGTGGCCACACAGGGGAATGCACAGAGCATCACACCTACATAGAGGCTGTAGAGATCCCTGGGGGACTTAGGGGTCATGGGAGGTACAGATAGCTACGTCCAGGCTGGAGGCATTCCGAGGGGGCTTAAGGGGGTTCATAGGGTCACAAATACCTATGTCCAGGATGGTCGGGACTCTGGGGGAGTTAGGGGGGTTGTGGGGGGCATAGGTACTTGCGTCCAGGCTGTAGAGGTCCTGGTGGGGATTAGGGGCTTCGTGGAGGACACCAATACCTACGTCCAGGCTGGAGGGGTCCCTGGATGGCTTAGGGAGTTGTGGTGAGTACAGTGGTCCCTTGGGGGTTTAGGGACTTGGTGAGGGGCACAGATACCTATGTATGTCCTGGAGGGGTCCCTGGGGGGGCTTGGTATTGTATGGGACACAGATACCTACATCCAGGCTATAGGGATTCTGGGGGGGCTTAGGGCATCGGGGGGGCACAGATACCTACATCAAGGCTGGAGGGGTCCCAGGGGACTTAGGGGGGTTGTGAGGGGCACAGATATGTACGTCCAGGCTGAAGAGGTTCCGGGGAGGATTGAGGGGGGTGTTGCGGATGGCAGAGAAACCTATCTCGAAGCTCTAGGGGTCCCTGGGGGGCTTAGGGTTTTTTGGGAGGCACAGATATCTATGTCCAGGTTAGAGTGGTTCCTGGGGGCTTTAGGGGGTTCCTGGGGGGCACAGATACCTAGGTCCATGCTGTAGGAGTTCCCGAGGTGGATTAGGGGTTTTCTGGGGGGCACAGATACATACATCAAGGCTGTAGGGGTCCCTGGGAGGCTTAGGGGGTTTGTGGGGGGCTGAGATACCTACGTCCAGGCAATCAGGCTTCCAGGGGGAATTAGTGTTTTGCGGGGCCAAAGATACCTAGGTCCAGGCTGGAGGGTTCCCGGGGGGCGGGGTTTAGGCAGTTTGTGAGGGGCACAGATACCTGCATCCAGGCTGGAGGGGTTCCTCGGCACTTAGGGATTGTGTGGGGCACAGATACCTCCGTCCATGCTGGAGGGTCCCTGGCAGGCTTAGCGGGTTCATGGGGGGCACAGATACCTAAGTCCAGGCTGGAGGGGTCCAGGGAGGTCTTATTGGATTCGGGGGGCACAGATACTTATCTCTAGGCTGTAGGGGTCCCTGGTGGGCTTGGGGGGTTTTGGGGGGCCCCAGATACCTAAGTCCATGCTGTAGGCGTCCCTACAGGTGCTTATGGGTTCGTGGGGTGCACAGATACTTATGTCAAGGCTGGAGGGGTCCCGGGGGGGTTGGGGTTTCGTGAGGGGCACAGGTACGAACCTCCAGGCTGTAGGAGTCCCAGGGGGGCTGTGGGGGTACAGATACCTACATCTAGGCTGGAGGGGTCCTGAGGGGTATAGGGGGTTTGTGAGGGGCACAGATACCTAGGTCCAGGCTGTCATTGTCCCAGGGAGATTAGGTGGTTCACTGGGGGCTCAGATATATCCAGGCTGGATGTGTCCCAAGGAGGTTAGGGGGTTCGTGGGGTGCTCAGACACCTGTGTCCAGGATGTAGGGATCCCTGGGGGCTTAGGGGGTTCGTGGGGGTCACAGATAGATAAATCCAGGCTGAAGGGGTGGCTGGGGCATTTAGGGGGGTTGTGGGAGCACAGATACCTATGTCCAGGCTAAAGGGGTAATGGGGGTGCTTAGGGGATCGGGGCGGACACAGATACCTACGTCCAGGGTCTAGGGGTCCTGAGGTGATTGGGGGTAGAAGGGGGAACAGATGCCTACGTCCTAGCTGGAGAGGTCCTGGGTGGTTTAGGAGGTTTGTTGGAGTCACAGATACCTACGACCAGGCTGTAGGGGTTCCTGGAGCGTTAGGGGGTTTCTGGGGGTCACAGATACCTACGTGAAGACTGGAGGGGTCCGGAGGGCTTAGGAGATTTATGGGGGGCACAGATACCAACGTTCTGGCTGTAAAGGTCCCTGGGGGGCTTTGCGGGTTCGTGGGGGGCACAGATACCTATGTCCAGACTGTAGGGGTTCCAGTGAGGATTAGGGGGTTTATGGGGGGCACAGCTACCAACATCCTGGCTGTAGATGTTCCTGGGGCGCATAGAGGGGCTGTGGTAGCACATAACCCTACATCCAGGCTGTCGGGGTCCCGTGGGGGATTAGGGGGTTCGTGGGGAGCTTAGATACCTACGTCCAGGTTGTAGATGTCCTGGGAAGGATTAGGGAGTTTCTGGGGTGTACAAATACCTATCTCCAGGATGTAGGGGTCCCTGTGGGCCTTACGGTGTTCGTGGGGGGCAGAGATAACTATCTTCCATCTTTAGGGGTCACTGGGGAGGCTTAGATTGTTTGTGGGGGGCCCAAATACCTACGTCCAGGCTCGAGAGGTTCCTGGGGGGCTTATAGGGTTCGTGGGTGGCACAGATACCTACATCCAGGCTGTAGGGATCCCCAGGGGATTGGGGGTTGTGGGAGGCAGAGATACCTACGTCCAAACTGGAGGGCTCCTTGGGGGTTTAGTGCATTTGTGGAGGTCACAGATACCTACGTCCAGGCTGTAGGGGTCCCGGGGAGCCTTAGGGTATTGTGGGGGGCACAGATACCTAACTTCAGGCTATAGGGGTCCCAGGGGTGCTTAGGAGGTGGGGGGGGCGCAGATACCTATGTCCAGCCTGTAGGGGTCCCTTGGGAGGCTTAGGGGATTGTGGGATTAAAGATACCTACATCCTGACTGAAGGAGTCCTCAGGGGGTTCGTGTGGGTCAGAGATACCTACGTCCAGGCTGCAGGGGTCTTGGAAGGCTTAGGGGGTTTCTGGAGGTCACAGATACCTCCGTGCAGACTAGACGGATCCCGGGGGGATTAGGAGGTTTATGAAGTGCACAGATAACTTTCAGGCTGTACAGGTCCCTGGGGGGCTTAGGGGCTTGTGGGGGGCACAGATACCTATGTCAAGGCTGGAGGGGTCCCTGGAGGGCTTAGCAGTTCATGGGGGCACAGATACCTACGTCCAGCTGAGCTTTTCCCTGGGGACAGCCTGCGTGCAGCTGCGATCATCTGTTTGCTGGGCAGTCTCCACTCAGCTGCTCCCCCCTCCCTGCTCCTGCGGGGGTTGAGTGAGTCCCCCCCCAAACAGCCTCAGGGGTCGGCGTGGGTGGGGGTGTGGGTCCAGAAGCAGCACAGCCCGTCCTGCACCCTGGGGCTGCCTCGCACCTCTCGGGCTGATAGCTCTGCCATGGCCTCCGCGTGAATCACTGCTCCCAGCCCACCAAGCTCGGCTTCGGTCACTGCAGCATCGGGTGCCCCAGGGAGCCTGGCTAGGCTGGGGCTTGGGGCAGTGGTAGGTTGGGGGGAGGAGAAGCTCCAGATACTGGCAGGGGGCGGCGGGGGGGGAGAGGAGTCGAGCTGGAGTGAAGGAGGAGAAACCCCGGACTGGGCTGGAGCCACACTGGGGAGGGGGCAAGGGGGAGGAGAAGCCCCGGGCCCCTGCAGGAGCTCCAGTGGGGAGGGGGAGAAGCGCCAAGCTGGGGCAGGGGAGGAGAAGCCACGCAGGGTTGGGAGGCAGGGGGCGGGAGAAGCCCAGACCCCAGAAGGAGCTGCAGTGGAAGGGGGGGTGTTGAAGGAGGAGAGGAACCACCCTGGGGCAGGGAGGAGAAGCCCTGGACCCTGGCAGAAGATGCGGGGCTGAAGTTCCCGTCTCCGGAGCTTTTTAACAGGTCTGTGCATTTCACCATTTTATTTCTGTCTTATGCTTAAATTCAGTTCTTTGAGTAATGAGTTCTAAAATGACTCGCCTCTCCTGGCTGCAGTAATTATCATTATTACTGTTATTACCGTATTGTACTGCTTCTCCTCCCCCAGCCTCCCACCTCGAACCCTGAGCCTGGACGCAAGTACCTCCCATGACCCCTAAGTACTCCAGGGATCTCTACAGCCTCTACGTAGGTGTCATGCTCTGTCCATTACCCTGCGTGGCCACACGGTGTCACTGTTGCTCCATGAGGGAAATGCTCTGTGCATTACCGCGCATGGCCACACGGTGTCATTGTTGCTCCATGCGGGAAATGCTCTGTGCATTACCCTGCATGGCCACATGGTGTCACTGTTGCTCCATGCGGGAAATGCTCTGGGCTTTACTGTGATGGAGTAGGGACTGTCTGTGTGGGGGATGGGAGAACAGTGGGTGACTTAAGGTGAGGGACAGGACCTTAGCCTGTAACTCGAGCCAGGCAGTGGGGAGGAGGTCTCCATGGGATTCTACTTCCACCTTCCCCACCAGCTGCTCTGCTCTACCAGCCAACCTGTGGTCTGCTCCAACTGCTCCCACAAACTGCTCAGCTCACCTCACTCTACGGGCTACTCCAACCATCTCACAAACTGTTTCTCTCCATCAGCTGCTCTGCTCCACAATACAGCTTCAGACTCCCCCACTAGCTAGCACAGCTCTTCAGTGATTTTAGATCAGCAATCTAGAACTTCAATTCTGAAGAGAATCAAAAATCAGTTCTACTATTCAACTGTCAAAACAGAAAAAGGTACAATTGGTATTTCTGGCTCACCCAAGGAGCCCACTCCCTTTTCTAGCGAGTGCCACTCAGTTGATGGTGAGAATCCCTGTCTCAAAGCAGTTTCACAGTTCCTAATCCACACAATCAGGGTGACAACACTCCACATCTCATGCCCCAACAACAAATAAACTGGGGATACCACAGCGGCCAAAGCAGCCATCCCAGGCTGCCGTGGCTGTGTCAGGCGGAGTGGGTGTGCCTATGCAAACATGATCACCCCTGAAATTCTTTTCCACACTAGACATAATTCACCACCAGATGTCAGGGTAGAGTTCATTCAGCTTCTGCTTACATAGTTTGTGCCCCCCACAACCTCCTAATCCAACGGGGACCCATCTAGGCTGGATAAAGGTATCTGTGCTCCCTACAAACCTCTAAGCCCCCCAGGGAACCCACAAGCCCAGATGTAGGCATCTGTATGCCCCACAAACCCCCTAAGACCCACAGGACCCCTCCAGCCTGTAGGTAGGTGTCTGTGACCCCCAGAGCCCCACAAAGACTCTCGGGACCCCTAAAGCATGGATGTTTGTATCTGTGACCCCCACAAAGCACCTAAGCTACCCAGGGCCACCTACAATCGGGACGTAGGTATCTGTTCCCTACCCCCAACACAGCTAATCCCCCCTGGGACCCCTCCAGCCTAGACATAGGTATCTCTGACCCCACGAATCCCCTAAGCCATGATGGGGCCACTCCAGCACGGACATAAGTATATGTGCCCCCACAACCTTCCTAAGACCCCCGAAACCCCTCCAGTCTAGATGCAGGTATCTGTGCCCCCCACAGACTCCCTAGGCCACGATGGGACCCCTCCAGCCTCGACATAGTTATCTGAGATCTCCACAACCCCCCTAAACCCCCCAGAACCCCTCCAGCCTAGATGCAGGTATCTGTGCCCAACACGAACCCCTTAAGGCCCCCAGGACCCCTCTTGCCTGGATGAAGGTATCTGTGCCCCTCACAAACCCTTAAGCCCCCCCAGGATCCCTATAGCCTAGACGTAGGTATCTGTGAACCCTAACGAACACACTGATCCTCCTAGCGACCCCTACAACATGGACGTAGGTATCTGTACCCCAAAATGCCCCAAAGCAACCCCGGGACCCCTGCAGCCTCGAAATAGGTATCTCTGCTCCCCCACAACTCCCTAATACCCCCAGAACCCCTCCAGCCTGGACATAGATATTTGTGACCTCCAGGAACCCCCTAAGCCCTCCCCAAGACTTCTCCAGCCTGGACATAGGTATCTCTGCCCCCCACAAGCCCCCTAAGACCCATAGGTCCCCCACCAGCCTGGTTGTAGCTATATGTATGCCACACAAACCCCCTAAGCTCGCCAGGGCCCCCTCCAGCTGGGACGTAGGTATCTGCGCAACCACAACCCCTTAAGTCCCCCAGGGACCCCTCCAGACCATACATAGGTTTCTGTGCCCCTCACCAACTCCCTAAACCCCTAGGGATCACTACAGCCTGGACGTATGTATCTGTGCTCACCACAACCCCCTAAGCCATCCAGGGACCTCTCCAGCCCAGATGTAGATATTTGTGTCCCCCATGAAGCCCCTAATCCCCACTGGAATGCCTCCAGCCTAGACGTAGCTATCTGTGCCCCCCACGACCCCTAAGCCCCCCAGGGATCTCTAGAGCCTCTACGTAGGTGTGATGCTCTGTGCATTACCCTCCGTGGCCACAGGGTGTCACTGTTCCTCTATGAGAGAAATGCTCTGTGCATTACCCTGCGTGGCTGCACAGTGTCACTGTTGCTCCATGAGGGAAATACTCTGTGCAATACTCTGTGTGGCCACACAGTGTCACTGTATCTCCAGTCAAGAAATCGATACTGCCTCACCCTGTGTGGCCACAAGGTGTCACCGTTGCACCATGCAGCAAATGTTCTGTGCATTACCCTGTGTGGCCACATGGTGTCACTTATTAGAGGGGTAGCCGTGTTAGTCTGGATCTGTAAAAGAAGCAAAGAGTTCTGTGGCATCTTATAGACTAACAGACGTTTTGGAGCATGAGCTTTCGTGGGTGAATACCCACTTCGTCAGATGCATGTAGTGGAAAGTTCCAGGGGTGGGTATATATATGCAGGCAAGCTAGAGATAATGAGGCAGTTCAATCAGGGAGGATGAGGCCCTGTTCTAGCAGTTGAGGTGTGAAAACCAAGGGAGGAGAAACTGTTTTTGTAATTGGCAAGCCATTCACAGTCATTGTTTAATCCTGAGCTGATGGTGTCAAATTTGCAGATGAACTGAAGCTCAGCGGTTTCTCTTTGAAGTCGGGTCCTGAAGTTTTTTTGCTGCAGGATGGCCACCTTAAGGTCTGCTATAGTGTGGCCAGGGAGGTTGAAGTGTTCTCCTACAGGTTTTTGTATATTGCCATTCCTGATATCTGATTTGTTTCTGTTTATCCTTTTCCGTAGCGACTGTCCAGTTTGGCCAATTTACATAGCAGAGGGGCATTGCTGGCATATGATTATATTACATTTGTGGACGTGCACGTGAATGAACCGGTGATGGCGTGGCTGATCTGGTTAGATCCTGTTATGGTGTCGCTGGTGTAGATATGTGGGCAGAGTTGGCACCGAGGTTTGTTGCATGGATTGGTTCCTGAGCTAGAGTTACTTTGGTGCGGTGTGCAGTTACTGGTGAGAATATGTTTCAGGTTGGCAGGTTGCCTGTGGGCGAGGACTGGCCTGCCACCGAAAGCCTGTGAAAGTGTGGGATCATTGTCCAGGGTGGGCTGTAGGTCCCTGATGATGCGTTGGAGAGGTTTTTGCTGGGGGCTGTATGTGATGGCCAGTGGAGTCCTGTTGGTTTCTTTCTTGGGTTTGTCTTGCAGTAGGAGGCTTCTGGGTACACGTCTGGCTCTCTTGATCTGTTTCCTTATTTCCTCGTGTGGGTACTGTAGTTTTGAGAATGCTTGGTGGAGATTTTGTAGGTGTTGGTCTCTGTCTGAGGGGTTAGAGCAGATGCGGTTGTACCTCAGTGCTTGGCTGTAGACAATGGATCGTGTGATGTGCCCGGGATGGAAGCTGGAGGCATGAAGGTAGGCATAGTGGTCTGTAGGTTTTCAGTACAGGGTGGTGGTAATGTGACCATCATTTATTTGCACCGTGGTGTCTATGAAGTGGACCTCCCATATAGATTGGTCCAGGCTGAGGTTGATGGTGGGGTGGAAGCTGTTGAAATCATGGTGGAATTTTTCCAGAGACTCCTTCTCATGGGTCCAGATGATGAAGATGTCATCAGTGTAGCGTAGGTAGAGAAGGGGCATGAGTGGACGAGAGCTGAGGAAGCGTTGTTCCAGGTTGGCCATAAAAATATTGGCATATTGTGGGGCCATGCGGGTGCCAATAGCTGTGCCACTGATCTGGAGATATATATTGTCATCAAATTTGAAATAGTTGTGTGTGAGGATAAAGGCACAGAGCTCAGCAGCCATTTGTGCTGTGGCATCATCAGGGATACTGTTCCTGACAGCTTGTATTCCATCTATGTGTGGGATGTTCGTGTAAAAGCAGCAAAGAATCCTGTGGCACCTTATAGACTAACAGACGTTTTGGAGCATGAGCTTTCGTGGGTGAATACCCACTTCCTCAGATGCATGTAATGGAAATATCCAGGGGCAGGTATATATATGTGTGCTAGCAAGCAAGCTAGAGATAACGAGGTCAGTTCAATCAGGGAGGATGAGGCCCTGTTCTAGCAGTTGAGGTGTGAAAACCAAGAGAGGAGAAACTGGTTCTGTAATTGGCAAGCCATTCACAGTCTTTGTTCAATCCTGAGCTGATGGTGTCAAATTTGCAGATGAACTGAAGCTCAGCAGTTTCTCTTTGAAGTCTGGTCCTGAAGTTTTTTTGCTGCAGGATGGCCACCTTAAGGTCTGCTATAGTGTGGCCAGGGAGGTTGAAGTGCTCTCCTACAGGTTTTTGTATATTGCCATTCCTAATGTCTGACTTGTGTCCATTTATCCTTTTCCGTAGAGACTGTCCAGTTTGGCCGATGTACATAGCAGAGGGGCATTGCTGGCATATGATGGCGTATATGACATTGGTGGATGTGCAGGTGAATGAACCGGTTATGGTGTGGCTGATCTGGTTAGGTCCTGTGATGGTGTCGCTGGTGTAGATATGTGGGCAGAGTTGGCATCGAGGTTTGTTGCATGGATTGGTTCCTGAGCTAGAGTTATTATGGTGTGGTGTGCAGTTACTGGTGAGAATATGTTTCAGGTTGGCAGGTTGTCTGTGGGCAAGGATTGGTCTGCCACCCAAGGCCTGTGAAAGTGTGGGATCATTGTCCAGGATGGGTTGTAGATCCTTGATGATGCGTTGGAGGGGTTTTAGCTGGGGGCTGTATGTGATGGCCAGTGGAGTCCTGTTGGTTTCTCTCTTGGGTTTGTCTTGCAGTAGGAGGCTTCTGGGTACACGTCTGGCTCTGTTGATCTGTTTCCTTATTTCCTCGTGTGGGTATTGTAGTTTTGAGAATGCTTGGTGGAGATTTTGTAGGTGTTGGTCTCTGTCTGAGGGGTCAGAGCAGATGCGGTTGTACCTCAGTGCTTGGCTGTAGACAATGGATCGTGTGATGTGCCCGGGATGGAAGCTGGAGGCATGAAGGTAGGCATAGCGGTCGGTGGGTTTTCGATATAGGGTGGTGTTAATGTGACCATCACTTATTTGCACCGTGGTGTCAAGAAAGTGGACCTCCCGTGTAGATTGATCCAGGCTGAGGTTGATGGTGGGGTGGAAGCTGTTGAAATCATGGTGGAATTTTTCCAGAGTCTCCTTCCCATGGGTCCAGATGATGAAGATGTCATCAATGTAGCGTAGATAGAGAAGGGGTGTGAGTGGACGAGAGCTGAGGAAGCGTTGTTCCAGGTCGGCCATGAAGATATTGGCATATTGTGGGGCCATGCGGGTGCCCATAGCAGTGCCACTGATCTGGAGATATATATTGTCATCAAATTTGAAATAGTTGTGTGTAAATATAAAGGTACAGAGCTCAGCAGCCAGTTGTGCTGTGGCATCATCAGGGATAGTGTTCCTGACAGCTTGTATTCCATCTGTGTGTGGGATGTTTGTGTAGAGAGCCTCTACATCCATGGTGGCTAGGATGGTGTTTTCTGGGAGGTCACCAATGCATTGTAGTTTCCTCAGGAAATCAGTGGTGTCACGGAGATAGCTGGGAGTGCTGGTGGCATAGGGTCTGAGTAGAGAGTCCACATATCCAGACAGTCCTTCAGTGAGAGTGCCAATACCCGAGATGATGGGGCGTCCAGGATTGCCGGGTTTGTGGATCTTGGGTAGTAGATAGAATAACCCTGGTCGGGGCTCTAGGGGTATGTTGATTTCTTCGGGTGTTAGTGTAGGGAGTGTCCTGAGTAGATGCTGTAGTTTCTTAGTGTATTCCTCAGTGGGATCTGAGGGAAGTGGCCTGTAGAATTTGGTATTGGAGAGTTGTCTGGCTGCCTCCTTTTGATAGTCAGACCTGTTCATGATGATAACGGCACCTCCTTTATCAGCCTCTTTGATGATAATGTCAGGGTGGTTTCTGAGGCTTGTGGATGGCATTGCGTTCTGCACGACTTAGGTTGTGAGGCAAGCGATGTTGTTGTTCCACGATTTCTGCCTGTGCACGCCGGCGGAAGCATTCAATGTATAGGTCCAGGCTGTCATTTCGACCCTTAGGAGGAGTCCATGTGGAGTTCTTTTTCTTGTGCTGTTGGTGGGAGGGCACCCGTGTATCAGTGCACTGTTCAGTGTTGTCCTGGAAGTATTCTTTGAGTCGGAGACGGCGAAAGTAGGCTTCCAGATCGCCACAGAACTGTATCATGTTGGTGGGGGTGGCAGGGCAGAAAGAGAGTCCCCGAGATAGGACAGACTTTTCTTCTGGGCTGAGTGTGTAGTTGGATAGATTGACGATATTGCTGGGTGGGTTAGGGGTACCACTGTTGTGGCCCCATGTGGCAGGTAGGAGTTTAGACAGCTTACAGTCCTTTTTCCTTTGAAGAGAGGTGAAGTGAATAATGTAGATCTCCTGTCTTATTCTAGTGAAGTCCGTTTGTATAGAAGTTTGGTTATTAATGAGAGTCTCCAGGTTGGAGAGCTCTTTTTTGATGTTTTCCTGTTTGCTGTATAGGATGCTGATCAGGTGGTTCCTCAGTTTTTTTGATAGAGTATGACATAATCTCTCACTGTGGTCTGTGTAGTATGTAGATAGCAGTGGATTTTTTACCTTTAGTCCATTTGGTATGATGTCCATCCGTTTGCATTTGGAAAGGAAGATGATATCTGTCTGTATTTGTGCAAGTTTCTTCATGAGGTTGATGGATTTCCATTCCATACGGCTAAGTGCTCGTGTAGAGATCCTCTACATCCATGGTGGCTAGGATGCTGTTTTCTGGAAGGTCACCAATGCGTTGTAGTTTCCTCAGGAAATCAGTGGTGTCACAGAGATAGCTGGGAGTTCTGGTGGCATAGAGTCTGAGTAGAGAGTCCACATATCCAGACAGTCCTTCAGTGAGAGTGCCAATGCCCAAGATGATGGGGCGTCCAGGATTTCCGGGTTTGTGGATCTTGGGAAGTAGATAAAATAACCCTGGTCGGGGCTCTAGGGGTATGTTGATTGTTCCAGTGTTAGTGTAGGGAATGTCCTGAGTAGATGGTGCAGTTTCTTAGTGCATTCCTCAGTGGGATCTGAGGGAAGTGGCCTGTAGAATTTGGTGTTGGAAAGTTGTCTGGCAGCCTCCTTTTGGTAGTCAGATCTGTTCATGATGACAACAGCACCTCCTTTGTCAGCCTCTTTGATGATAATGTCTGGGTGGTTTCTGAGGCTGTGGATGGAATTGCGTTCTGCACGACTTAGGTTATGAGGCAAGCGATATTGTTTTTCCACAATTTCTGCCTGTGCACGTCGGCGGAAGCATTCAACGTAGAGGTCCAGACTGTCATTTCGACCCTCAAAAAAAGTCCATGTGGGTATTCACCCACGAAAGCTCATGCTCCAAAAAGTCTGTTAGTCCATAAGGTGCCACAGGACTCTTTGCTGCTTTTAAAGATCCAGGCTAACACGGCTACCCTTCTGATATAGTGTCACTGTTGCTCCATGCAGGAAATACTCTGTGCATTACCCTGCATGGCCACACGGTGTCCCTGTTGCTCCATGCGGGAAATGATCTGTCCATTGCCCTGAATGGCCACACGGTGTCACTCTTGCTCCATGAGGGAAATGCTCTGTGCATTACGGTGATGGAGTAGGGACTGTCTGTGTGGGGGATGGGAGAGCAGGGGGTGACTTTAGGACCGGACACGTGCTCAGCCTGTACCTGAGCTAGGCAGGTGGGAGAGGGTCAGCAACTTTGCCCGGGAAGCTAGACACAGGAAGGGGCTGGCTGGAGGGAGTTGGGTTAGTTCAGTTTCGGTTTAGGTCTGCGTGGTTGGAATTCAGGGAATCCCAAACTGGGAACTATGTTTCCCGAACCCCCAGAAGGACTCGATTGCGGGGTCCTGCTTATGTCTCCAAACTCTGCTGTATCCTTCACTCCTGTTGTCCAATAAACCTTCTGATTTACTGGCTGGATGAGAGTCACTGTGAATCCCAGGAAGAGGGGTGCTGGACCGGACTCCCCCACACTCCGTGACAGACTCTAAGCCCCTCCGGGACCCCTGCAGCCTGGATGTAGGTATCTGTGCCCCCCACCAAACACCTAAGACCCCTGGAGACCCCTCCAGCCTGAACTTATGTATCTGTGCCCCCCACAACCTCCCTAAGCCCCTCAGGGACCTATACAGCCAGGACATTGGTATCTGTGCCCCATATAGACTTCAAAAGCCCCTGGGACACTCCGGTGTGCATGTAGGTTATGTGCCCCTCAGAAATCCCCTAGCCCCCCAGGAACACCTACAGCCTGGATGTAGGTATTTGTACCCCCACAACACCCCAACCCCCCCAGGACATCTACAATCTGGACGTAGATATCTGTGCCCCTCACAAAACCTGTAAACCGCCCCGGGGACCAATACAGCCTGCACAAAGGTATCTGTGCCCACCCGAACCCCTAAGACCCCCTGGTACCCCTACAGTATGGACATAGGTATCTTGGGCTACCAAAAATCCCCTAAGACTCCCAGGATGCCTCCAGCCTGGACGTAGGTATCTATGACCCCCACTAACCCCCTAAGCCCCCCTGGTACCACTACAGCCTGGATTTAGGAATATGTGCACCCCACAAACCCCCTAAGGCCCCTTGGGACCCCTAAAGCCTGGAGATTGGTATCTGTGTCCCCCTCAAAACTCTCTAAGCCCCTCCGGGACCCCTACGGCCTGGACGTAGGTATCTGTGCACTCCAAGGCCCCTAAGATCCCTCGTACCCCTACAGCCTGGATGTAGGTGTGACGGTGCTGCCCGTGGGAGCCACCTGAGGTCACTCAATCAGGGTGAACTGCAAACAAAACAGGGCAGACAAATTCCAAATGCTGGTGGTTATTTCAATACTTAGATTTACCAAGCTAGCACAAAACAGCTTCTGTAGTACCTCACTGGTTACTTAGAAGTTTAAACCACGCAGTTCCCTTAAAGTACCCAGCCTCAGGCCTCCGTCCAGACACACCTGTCAGATATGATGATGATTTCTGAAAATCTTACTTCATCACATAAAAGAAAAGATTCTACCAATCCCAAAGGATCAGCCACACACCCAGGTTCAATTATAACTTAGATCTTACCTAAAATACATGCTATAGCCAATTGTTATTAACTAAGCAAAAATTTATTAGAAAAGAAAAGAGAGAGAGTGTTGGTTAAAAGTTTAATAGACATATAGACTTGAATTCAATTCTTGAGGTTTCGATACATAGTAGAGGTGAGCTTGTAGTTGCCAAAAGTCCTTTTAGAAATAGTCCATAGGTTATAGTCCAATTTCCATATTCAGGGTGGCTCCAGTCAATGACTGGGGATCTCAATCCTTGTGGCTTAAGGTTTCCCCCTCTTGAAACCCAAAGCAGATCTGAGATGAAGAAGGATCGTGTCCCAGGCTTCTTATACATTTCCAGCAGCCTTTCGGCCTGAGAAAACAATAGGCTTAACTCTCCTTCCAAACATCCTCGCAATTAGTACAGGGTAATTTATCCATCAAACAGTTCAAATACAGGTTACCACAACCTTCAAAGAGACACAGAGACAATAATACTATTTCACTCAAGTATCATCATAAATGTTAATATTCCTTTTTTGCTCCTTGAATTAAAACTATAGCAACAGACAAGACTTGTTTGCTTACATCACAAGACCTGAGCAAACATCTCCCCTTCTACCTCTAACACTGCAGACTTGCATTTCAAAGCTCTGTTCATTTCCATATCTTGCTAACCAGTTCTTAAGGTTCACCCTGGGTCAGGTCAGTCGGTGAGGTGAGTTAATTAACTCTTTCTGGCCCTGTCACCTTTCAATGAGATATTAGATTATACTTATAAAGTCACAGTCGCGGTGAGTCGACTGCTGCAGCTCCCCATAGACTCTGCCTGCGTCTCTCACCAAGCTGGAGCACAGCCATCGAGGGGAGAGCACTTGATGTGTTGCATCTACACTAGACACGATATATCGACCCCCGCTGGATCGATGGCTGCCCACCGATTCGGCAGGTGGTATAGACATATCCAGAGTATCTGGTGATTGGAGCTGGATCCCGGAGGGGGACACATTGAATTAACTCAGGGGTTAAGATGCCTCTATTATCAACTGTCAGGGCTGCTGTGGCTCAGAGGAGGGTGCTTGACTGCCTAGCAGGCTTAGGCACCGCAAGCCTGGGAGGCGGGAGAAGTGAAGCGGCCACGGTGTGCTCGGGGTGCTCGTGCTCGGAGCAGGGGTGAGCTGGGGCGAGGGAGGTGCCACAGGGCAGAGCGGGGGAGTTGCCACAAGATGGACGCCTCAGGGTAGAGGAGGGGAGCTGCCATGGGTGGGGTGCCTTAGGGCGGGGGCGCGGGGGGGACGGCGCAAGGTGGAAGTTTCGCCTAGGGCGTGAAACATCCTTGCACCGGCCCTGCCCCATGCCCTTCCTGCAGCCAGCCCTGCACCCCCTTCCCTGCCTGCACCAGCCGGATCCTCCCTGCCCTGCCTGCAGCCAGCCCTGCAGCCAGTTCCTGACACACCCCCTGCCCTGTCTCCAGCCAACTCCTGCCGCACCCCCCTGTGGCCCTGCCCAAAGCCAGCCAGCCCCCACACCTTTCCAGCCTGCACCAGCCCTGCATCCCCTGTCTGCAGCCAGCCTTGCACCCCCTGCCCTGTCTCCAGCCAACCCCTGATGCACCCCCCTGCCTGAAGCCAGCCAGCCCCGCATCCCTTCCCCTGCCTGCAGCCAGACCCTACCTCCAGCCAACCCCATGTCCATTGGTGCCCTGCAGTTCCCAGGACAGTAACCCTGCACATCTGCTTCAATGAGGGGGGCAGGGAGCAGTCGGGACCCACACGTGCACACCCTAGGGTGACCAGACAGCAAGTGTGAAAAATCGGGACGGGGGTGGGGGGTAATAGGATCCTAGATAAGAAAAAGACCCCAAAATTCGGACTGTCCCTATAAAATCAGGACATCTGGTCAGCCTAGCACACCTCCAGGTTTCCTGAGTTCTATTGCTGGGTTTCCTATTGGTTCCACTGCTGGTTGTTTTCCTTTTCCTGGGGGACTTTGGGCACGTAAACTGGAGACAGTACAAAGGTTGCATAAAGGTAAAATTAAATAGGTTGCAGAGGAGTTTTTTTTAAACTTAGGCTTTTGTTGTTAAAAATTTTGTCGCTCGGGGGTGAGAAAAAACACTCCCAGAATGCCAAAATTTGAGCCATGCAAAGCAGCAGTGTGAACAGCGCTTTGTAGGTGGAGCTGTGCTCCCGGTGACGAAGCTCCTGCCCCTCATTGGAGGTGGTTTGGTTTTGTTGCCGGGGAAGCTCTCTCCCAGCGATAAGGACGGCCACACAGCGCACCTTACAATGGCACGGTTAGAGTGGCACAGCTGTACCGTGGTAAGGTGCGCGGTGTAGACACAGCCTCAGAGCTGGGGGAAAGCCAAAAGGCGCTGAGGAGCACAGGGTTCAGACAGAGACATTCGTTAGGATTGGAACTATTCACAGGGATTCTCTACAGCCTAGTAAGGAGGAGAGGATGGAAGATGATAATGTACAGGTAGGATCTGATCAGAAACAGTGAAATGAAAGAGTCTCCCTCAATTACATCACATAATAGCAGACAGCTAAAATGGGAAACATTTTATAAATGCTTAAATACAAACGCTAAATGTCTAAGTACTAAGACGGGTGAATTTGAGTGCCTGGTATTGAGTGACGATATTGATAGAATAGGCATCACAGAAACCCTTGCACCCCCTCCTGCACCCACATGGGGAGACTGACCTGTGTGCATGGAGCAGGTGGCATTGCTGCCCCCCACTCCTCCCTGGAACGCTGCTCCTCCAGGCACCCCTAGGGGCTGTGGGATGTGGGGGCAAGAAGCGAGATCATCCGAGCTCCCTGCACCCAGGTCACTTTCCTCAGCTGGGCTGCATAAGGGGAGGGCAGATAGCAGCAGCTTCTGATGCTCCTCTCACAGCACAGCCCAGGTGGGGAAAGTGACCAGGATGCATGGAGCACATAGTGTTACTCCTTGCTCCCCCCAACCCTCTATGGGCCCATGGAGGAGCATTGGGGCAGGGGAGAGCAGTGAGCACCTTTGCACTGCCACACGGTGCCCTTTGACCCCCTGGAGCCCTGGGTGACTACTGGGGGGCCCTACCCCTAGTGCCGGCCAGGCTCCCCAGCACAAGCAGCAGAAAACACAGAGAGACTGGCCACCCACTGAGCAGTGGTAGGCTGGGCGGCTCGTAATGGAGGCTCGGGGGGGCTCAGCCTCCCCAAACCTTGCGTTGCCAAGGGGACAGTGGGGCCCATGACTAGTTTCCCTAGCTAAATTGGGTCCCCCTGGAAAAGTCTCCCCCATGTCAGCCTCAGGGCCGGAGGAGCTCCCACTCCCTGCTAGGGCCCGGGGGCTGCAGCAGGGGCACAGAGCTTCTCTGGTTTCAGGGCCGCAGCGGGGAAGAGGTAAAGGAGTGATAGGGTGGGGCCAGTGCGGGAAGGGGTAGAACAGAGGTGACAGTGCATGGGGTCATGGGTGGAAGGGGGCAGAGCCAGAGACAGAAGGGGGGCCATGGTTCCGGTGCTGGGGCCCCCACATTTGTTCTCCCTTTCCCTGGGCTTTGGCATCACTAACCCCTGCTTAGCGAGTAGGGATCAGTGGTCCCCATAATGTGGGGCATGACTTCTAGGGGGACACAGAGGAAGATTGATTGGGGCACCTCAGGGCCTGATCCAGCCCCCATGGAGGGCAGGGAGGGAGCAACACTCAGCCCCACTCTGTCCCAGCTCTTCCCCAACTCCACCCTCAGCCTAGGCCTCTGGCTTCCAGCCTGGCCTCGACCCCCTTACCCCTGTCTGCACCCCACTCCCCAGCAAGCAACAGCCCCACTCCCAGCCCCGATTCTCGACCGTGGCTTCGGAGGGGCCACAGCCATGGCTAAGAGGGCACAGTGTGAAATATTTGGGGACCACTGGTTTAGGGTGACATCCTCAATCACTTCTCTGCAGTCCAATAAAAGCTATTCCTCACTCACCTACCCCTCCATCAGGACGGACTAGGTATGTTCTGCTGCCCTTCACTCATACAGGAAGGAGAATAACATTTTATTCCACTCAATCCTAAAGTGATTTGTAACCCACCACCATCCAAACTGGTCATTTTGGGGAAGCGGCCCCACCATGCTGCATACCTAGGCAGAGTAGGTGTGTCTGTGCAAACACGGTCTGTTCCTGAAGTCTTTCCCCAGCTCCTCACTAGATGTAAGGGAGGAGCTCATTCAGCCCCTGCTTCCACTTAGTATTTAAAAACTCCTTAGTGTCCCTATCTCTGCCGGCCTTAGATTTCTCCTCCTGTCCTTTTCTTGATAGCTCAGGTGAGGTGTCCAAGTGGTTAAAGTGATGGACTACTAATCCATTGTGCTCTGTACACATGGGTTCAAATCCCATTCTCCTTAGGTGCATTTAATCTTCACCCTCCTTTACAGACAACTCTCTCCCCCTTTGGTACAATAACAGATCAAACAATGTTACTTCTGTAACCCAAAATTGGGTCAGCTAGTAAGCTTAGGGAGGATTAATGACCTCCCAGAGTTTGGTAGAAAACAGCACATTTATTATATTGATAGCTAAGTTCAAAAGAAGGAAGGAGGGAGGGTATCACACTCACATACTCACACTCCCAGGACAAGCCAAAGAAGATCGGTAGGCGGGTGTCACGCTCGCACTCCCATATTCATGCTCCCAGGACTGGCAGGGCACTGGCGATGTCAGGATCCTTTAAGGTAAGTGTCCCACAGTGCAGTGATGGACAGTGCGATGAAGGTAAGTCTCCCCGAGGCACGATGGAATGTAACACAGCGAACCACTGGCCAGACGGGCCAGGCAAAGGGCATTCACTGGAGGTACAAAGGAGACGGGGAAAGCCACTTCACAGGCATTCAAAGAGGGAGAGGAGACAAGTGGGGGGAGTGTAACAGACCTTTTGAGCATACAGGTTATACAGAGCACACAAATCACTGCTGTTCCTACAACAGGGTAAGTTCTCAAGCAACATGTTTCTTACTTTGCCTATCTGTAAATTTTGATGATTATCGATGGAAATATTTTGCCATTGGGTTGTGTGTTTACACAGAAATTGACATTTACCAACAAATAGGTAATTCTTCCAAGCCTGCCTAGTCTGCAGTTGATGGGTTTAGAGGGACACATTCACTCTTCCAGGTCCCCATGCCAGGCCTGTGCTCTCCAGGCTGTCAACTTCCCACACTGCTGGGATCCTTCCCTCATCTTCCCCCAGACCACTGCTCCATCCCCACTTCGGGGATTCCCTCCCCACACTGTTTAACTCCCCTGCTGGCAGGATCCCTTTCCATTCCTGTCTCCACTCTGGGCAAAAGCTCTGCACTGTTCCCACACCAGAAGTTGAACCCAGGCCACCTGGATGAAAACCAGGAATCCTGACTAGCCCATATGGGACTATTGTTGCATCTGACGAAGTGGGTATTCACCCACGAAAGCTCATGCTCCAATACGTCTGTTAGTCTATAAGGTGCCACAGGATTCTTTGCTGCTATTATTACTACAACTCAGGCCTTGGCTACACTGGAGAGTTGCAGCGCTGGTGGTGGCTTTACAGTGCTGTAATTTGCTCCCCGTCCACACTGGCAAGGCACATACAGCGCTGTATCTCCCTGGCTACAGCGCTGGCTGTACTCCACCTCGACGAGAGGAATAAAGAGAACAGCGCTGGTGCTGCAGCACTGGGGTGCCAGTGTAAACAGTGATTAATCTTACTACGCTGTCACTGACCTCCGGAACCTTCCCATAATGCTTTTAAGTAGAGATAACGCTCTTTGTTTTGGTGTGATGCCTCTGTTTGTTTTGTTGTGAGCTCGGGGCTCCCGGAGCTGCTTATCTAAAAACCAAACACAGTTACTGTTTGCAGTGAATGAGCAGAGACAGGGGGATACCTTTGGAACACCCACAGCTGGTGTTTGCTTGAGGAGAGAAGCAGCCCGGTGGGCATGGGGGGCGGTCTGATTTGGATCAGCGGCTTATCTGGTCTGTGAGGAAAAAAACAAAGGCGGCTATTTGCATTTAGTGAATGAGAGAGGGGTGGGGGAGGGGGTTGGAACTTGTAAGGCAGGGAGCTGACACAGTGTCAGCTCCAAAAATCCACTCGCTCTGTCTCACCCCCACTCCCTGTCACAGTCCACCCCACCCTCCTCTTTTGAAAAGCACATTGCAGCCACTTGAACGCTGGGATAGCTGCCCATACTGCACCACTCCCAACAGCGCTGCAAATGTGGCCATGACAGTGTGCTGGTAGCTGTCAGTGTGTCCACACTGCAGCGCTTTCCCTACACAGCTGTAGGAAGACAGCTTTAACTCCCAGCACTGTACAGCTGCAAGTGTAGCCAAACCCTCTCTAAGCCGACCCCTTATGAGAGCAGCAGGGACTAGCATGACTGGATGTCCCGATTTTTGGGTCTTTTTTCTTATATAGCTGCCTATTACCCCCACCCCGTGTCCGAGTTTTTCACATTTGCTGTCCAGTCACCCTAGCAGGGGTTGCACACAGGGCTGCATTAACCTTCAGGTGCTGAGGTTTCCCTCTCTCCATTCCCAGAGCCTGTGATCAGGAAACAGACATCAGGGCTCCCAGGTGCTGCACAGACCATGACTGAGATCAGACCCCATATTGTGCAAGGTGCTGTATAAACCCTGGCCAACACTGGGACACCCAGGGGGTTCCCCCAATTTCTCTGAGCCTCTGCTGCCCAATTTCTTCTGACTCCCTCTGGATCACCCCCCCCCCACAAAAAATCCACCTTTCCAAACAGTCCTTCTTTCCCTGCCCCCTGATTCTGCTTTCACACCCTGGGACCATCTCCTCTCTTCGTCTCTCCCCCTCCAGGTGAAGCAGAGATGGAGGCAACTTCAGCCACTGGAGACAGCCCCAGCGAGCGCTGCAGCCAGCCCCGGGATGGGGGATGGTTGCAGACACAGGAAGGGAGCAGCTGGGACCGCGGGTTGGGGGGACGGGACGTGCTGGGAAGAAGGAGGCAGGAGAACAAAGCCCGGAGACCCAACACTGGGCAGCTCCTGGGGGCGGGCCTCTGGCTCAGCTCAGGGGCAGGGCAGCTCCTGGGGGCGGGGCTATGGCTCAGCTCAGGGGCGGGGCAGATCCTGGGGGCGGGGCTCTGGCACAGCCCAGGGGCGGGGCAGCTCCTGGGGACGGGGCTCTGGCTCAGCTCAGGGGCGGGGCAGCTCCTGGGGACGGGGCTCTGGCACAGCTCAGGGGCGGGGCAGCTCCTGGGGGCGGGGCTATGGCTCAGCTCAGGGGCCGGGCAGCTCCTGGGGGCAGGGCTCTGGCACAGCCCAGGGGCGGGACAGCTCCTGGGGGTGGGGCTCTGGCACAGACCGGGGGCGGAGCAGCTCCTGGGGGCGGGGCTCTGGCACATTGTGACGCGGAGCCCAAGCTGAACAGCTGTTCCCTGGTTCTCCACGTGCTGCCAGCAGCGCTGGAGCCGCCCGAGCCGGAGCGGAGCCGCTGTTCTCAGCTGCAGCCAGGATGTGCTCCCGGCCCCGCTGGGATCCAGGTGGGGACAGAGACTGGGGCCTGGGGGTTCCCCTTGGTGTGGCTGGCGGGGGCGGAAAGGGAGGGGAGAACCGGAGCTGCAGGCGGGGGAAGGGCACTGGGACATTGTGACCCGGAGCCCCCGGGGAGTAAGAGACCCCGGGGGAAGGGAAAGTGACTGTGCCCCGGCGAGCCTGGGAGAAGCCTTGGAGCCGCCTCGGCCCCAGTGGAGCTGCAGCAGGGTCCGCCCGGAACGCTGGGAGGGGGCGGAGCCTGGGGCCCGGCGGGGGGGGGCAGTGTATTAAATCGCTCCCAATAGCAATGTGCTACTCCCGGGCACTGTGCATGCCCAGTAACAGCCGCTGAAGCCGCTGCCCTTCCCCCTGCCCGGACTAGCCGTAACGTTCCGCCGGGCGCTGGGGGCGGGGCTGGAGCGGGGTGGGGGAGTAACAGGGAGCGGCGGGGGGGCACTGAGCAGGAAATTGATGGGCGGGGGGGGTCAGGCAGCTGGAGGCAGGGTTCCGCGGGGGCTAAAAGGCACAATCCGGGCTGGGGGGAGGAGCAGGAGTTGAGCTCAGGGGGAGACGCTGGCAGAGCCCCCCCTTCGGTGTGGGGGCGGAGGTGTCGGGGGCGGAGAAGTCAGAGTTGCAGGGAGGGGGAGGTCACTGGGGTGGGGGTGGGGGTAGATCTGTCTCTGTGCAGCCAGGACATTCCCGGGGTGGGGGAGGTGAGTTAACTGGATCCTGTCCCTGTTTTTGCCACTTCCTCCCACACACAGATTCTCTCAAGATTTCCCCTTTTTTCTCTCATTATCGCACGTGGCTATAAAATCCAGGGAGATTCTCCTCCCCTCCCCCAATGATCAGCTCTCTAATTGCCTCTGATTTTCCCTTTTCTCTCCATACTTCTCAAATGTCAATTTAAAATCTCTCCGATGGGGGGTGGATTTTCCCACCCATTTTATCTGCAGCGATTTGTCCTTGTTGGGGTGGGAAATTGTTGCCCTGGGTCATTCCCCTGAACATGGCTGCCGCTGGAGTGGGGATGGGATGGGATGAGGTGCCCGTTCTCTGCCAGGGCAGGGAATGGAGGAGCACATCCCCCATGGAGACTGCCCAGACCCCATTTCCCAATCCCCCTGCTGCCCCCTTCCATTGTCCAGGGAGCCTTCCAGCTCCCACCCTCTTAAATCAGCTCCTCAAAGGGTTCTGAGCTGCTCACGTGAATGGTTGCCCCGGGGTCACGGGGGACCATCACATTCTGTTTATGTATTGGACAGTCATATAAAATCCAGTCCAACAATCCCCCTTTTTCCACTAGTTATTTAATAGCAACATCAAATCCCCTCCGATCTTGGTGGTTTTCTCTCATGTTATCAAATGTCGTTTGTGACAGGGTTCTCTCTGCGTATCTCAAAGATTGATATAATATACCCCAAACATTTGCCCCACTTCTCTCTAGTTGTTTTATTTCTAATTGAATATGATGGGTTGTTTCCCAATGTGCTAAGATGCAGCTGCCTCTGGGGTGGATCCATGGTGGCCATTATTTGCTAGTGACAGCCCGTGGACCTTTCCTGCCCTCCAGGCCTTCCATTCTCCTGTTAAAGAAGCACCCCCCAGGCTCCCTCTGCCTGTGTGACTGGCCAGCAGGAGGTGGTGTTAACTTTCTAGCCACTTCTCACACTCTGTGAGGTAACACTTGCAAGGGCAGGGAAGGTGTCTGTGTGGGGAGATTGCAGCTGAAGGTGCATTGTGGTAGGGGGAGGCCTCTGGGTGGCTGGGCAGGGGGTACCCTAGTCAGGTTGGTGGGTTGTGGAGGTTTGGGGTTTGGGGGGGTGGTTGTGATGTGCCCATCACTGAGGCTATGGGTCCTGGAGGTGGGTATCGCTGGGGGCCTGGTGGCTGCAGAACAGTGGGGGTGGGTGTCTCTTAGGGGGGTGGGACAGAGGGTTAGAGGGAGCCTGGTTCTGTGCCAGGGGCTCTGTCTGTGCTTCCCCCGCTGGTTGCTGGTTTTGTTGCCATGCCCAGTGCACAGAGCTGGGGGAGGGGATCCCTGGCACTAGGTCAGGGCATGCCAGGGAAGCAGAGTGAGGGGTCCCACTGTAAAGCATCAGGGGGTCACACTGGGCAGAGGAGGGGGTCCCAGGCAAATGTCAGGGTAGATCGTTCTGGAGGGTGGGGGAGTTCCTAGGCAGGCAGTGAGGGACTGAGTTCCCAGGGGGGGGGGGTCCCTTGAGGGGGTCCCTGGCTGCTGGGGGCTCTTGGTGGGGGGAACCCTTTGGGATTCCCAACCTGGCAATCATGGTGTGGTGGGGGTTCTCTGGCCGGTGGGGCTTTGAGGGGTATCTGGGGTCCCTGGCCAGGGACTCTGGGGGCTGCATCCCAGGGAATATCTGATGGGATCCTGGCTGGGGAGTGTCTGGGGCCCCTGGCTGGGGGGGTCTGGGCTCTGGGTACTAGGGGGTGTCTGGGGGCTGCTGCTAACCATGATCCTTCTCTCTGGTCAACTTGTGCCAGAGTCCTGGCTCCTAGTCACCAGGTCACCAAGTCCATTCCCCAGTCACGTGCCCTGTCACTGTAAAAACTTTCTGTCCACTTAGCAAACACTGTTAGTGTGAAATCACAGAATTTACTTTTCTCCTCTTTTGAAAACTGCAGGAACTTTCGGTTCCGTTTGGAAAATCTTTGCCCCCAGTCCATGTCCTAGATCTGCGGGGGTGAGGGAGGTGGGAAGGGAGTCAGCACTGCCACACGATGGTCTTTTCCACAGCGTTCTGAACTCATTCTTTCTGAAATCCGGTGTCATTGAGACTGTTGTTAATCCAGAGTCACTGTATGGAAAGACAAGGAGTGATTCCAGATGGACAGTGGGTCAAATGAGATCAGCCATTCTCCTTGTGAGGAGGGGCTCCCATTAGCTGCTCTCTCCAGAGAGCTAAAGGAGGGAAGCTGCTCAAACACTCTGTCCCTCTCTGCTCAGGATATTGGGGTTCAGCTTCCTGGGTCAGATGCTGCAGCCTCCGTTGTGATCTGGGAGACCAGGCTTGGCAGCTGCTGCTCCCCCAGTGGGGCTCTGTGCTGGGAAGTGACCTTAATTAAAGCTTCTTCTCTGCCCGGCCCAGGGGATGACTTTCTGCAGCTGGTCCTAGCCTCCTAGGGCAGTCCTGGGCCCTGTTACTACTAAATTCTGAGCCAGAGTCTTCAGGTAACTGAAAGACCTCAGGGAATGTCCTAGGGTCTGGCAAGAAAGTGACTCTGCACAAACAACACCACCTCATTTCTCCTCCCATTAGCGGTTGCCAGGAGGAAATCCAGCCATGGGAGAGCAAAGCCCCCAGGAATGGGACTGTCCCAGCCAGAGGGGCAGGGAGAGAGGACAGGGGAAGGAGAGACTGAAAGGGGCAGTGGGAGAAATGAATGTGGGGGAGAGATTTCCAGCTCTCTAGTCCACCCAGACACATGTATTGCTGCATCCTGGGGCAGAACCACTTTCCAGTGAACAAAACAAGGATCAGACAGAGCAAAAGCCAGTTCCTGACTCCATATTCCCCCTGCTGGGGTGTGGCTGCCGTGGGGTCAGTGTCTGAGGGAATCCCCCACAGTGACTCCTTTGGTTCTGCTCTTTTCTAGCCTTGTGTTCAGAGAAGGGGTGAGGGGAGAGAGAAGGGAGGTTAAAAATGTGTCTGTGGACTTAGCCTGGCAGGAGGGGCCAGGTCTAAATTGTAATAAACAGATTGAGCATTTCCCAGCATGACAGAATCTAGGGTGTCTGTCTGCAGGGAAAGGGCCTGGGGGAATTGTGATGTGAAATTAACTAAAACCGGTTCTGAAACGCCCACAACTGCCCTTCTCCCCCAGACAGGCTGCAGAATGTTTTGCTCCAGCTCATCCCAGCCTGGCGTGGGACAGGGAAGAGAAATTGCTGCAGTGGAGTCAGTCCAGGTAGAGATTATCGGGGGGTTGCTGGTGGGTTCCTGCTGGAGGAAAGGGAGAGCAAATACAGCAGAGGTGGGAAGGTTTGCAGAGTCTGGTTTGGAGGTTGGAGCGGGGCAGGAAATTCACAGCGTGAGGAAAGGAGGAGGCCAGGGTGTGGCAGACCTGCTGGGAGTTATTTACTAAGTGGCCTAGATTCTAGGAACAGACCCAGGAGGTTTGGAGGTGGAAATGCCCTAATTAGTGAAGAAAGAAAATAACCCACCCACATGGAGCTAGTCAAACTGACCACACTCCTAGTGCTGGAGCCTGACCTCATTAACCATCAGCTGCTGTGAGATATAAAGGGGAAACCCATGAGTCAGGCTTATTGGAGCTGCCTCTCCCTTCATATCCCGCTCCTCACAATGAGGAGGGTGTTGGGCATCCTACCAGCGAGCTCTCCCTGGACCCTGCTAGGGGCTCCATCTCCTGTATCAGTCAGTGGCTAGTAGGGGGGTGATGGATATTCTGGGAGAGATAAGGGGCTCTCTCTTCATCCTCTCACCCTGGCATTTGCTGGATACTCTGAGCCAGGTCGAGGTGGGACTCTCCTGACTATGATCCACCCAGAGCTTCCATTTGATTCACTCTTCTCTGCCACAAATAGTGGGGCTGTGAGTGGGGCAGCAAGTCCTTAGTGTTGGACTCTTACTCTTTCAGGGGCCGGTGACCTTCAAGGAGATGGCTGTGTATTTCACCAGGGAAGAGTGGGCTCTGCTGGACCCCACTCAGAAAGCCATCTACTGGGATGTCATGCAGGAGAACTATGAGACTGTGACCTCGCTGGGTAAGGGTTCCTGTCCCTCCTGTTCTTGGAAGGGGAAATGAAGAGTGAAGGTTCACGCCACCCCCACAATGCCATCTGTACCCTGTCCTGTTTCAGCATCACCTCAATAGGCCAGTGACACACATAATACCAGAGACCCTCCTCTGCTGCAGAACACTTTGGGAACAGAGCACAGGAGCCGTATTGCACAGTGTCAAATATCTCCTGTTTGCTCAAGTGAAACTGGGGGTTAGGTCTGGCATAACTGTCCCATACCCCTAATCATTTTTGTTGCCCTTTTCTGAACCTTTTCCAATTCCAATATATCTATTTTTGAGATGGGGTGACATGTGAATGCAGTATTCAAGATGTGAGTGTATCATGGATTTATTTGCTGTTTTTACAAATATGATCTATGAGATATTCTGTCATATCTATCACTTTCTTAATTATTTCCTACATTGTTCACTTTTTTTCACTGCTGCTGCACATTGAGTGGATGTTTTCAGAGAACTATCCACAGTGACTCCAAGATCCATCTCTTGAGTGGAAACAACTAATTTAGACCCCATCATTTTGTATGTATAGTTGGGATTGTGTTTTCCAATGGGCTGCACTATGTGCTATCCTGTCATCTAGTACTGCTGAGATCCTGCATTCAGTAATATCCCTGCCCTTCCTGTTCCCTTTCTCCACCGAACCCCGCCAGCCCATGCTTCCTGTTCCCAGCTTCCCCAGGATTCTCGCACTGTCTCTGAACCTCTCTGTCAGCAAGAAGCAGTGCCAAGGACACTTGCCCTCTGTCTGGAGTCTTCGATTTCTGGGACATGGATTTACTTTCTCTGTGTTGTAAGAGGCTCTGTCATAATGAGTGTCTGTGACGTTACCCAGAGTACAATCTGGACTGTTAAATAGCTGTCCCCTCAGTCCTCCAGCATGGGGTGCCTTTTCCACTGTTTTCCCGCGAGAACAGCCCCTCTTGGCCAATTAACACACAGTCTCCAGCATGTAACTCACTCCCAGCTACACAGTATTGAGTGCTGCTAGACAGCCACACATGAATTACACCTCAGGAGAAAACCAGAAAATTCTCAAGTGCCCAACTTTCCCCCAGAAATGTGCATCTTGCACTGTCCAGCACGCTACTGAACGACCCAAGCTCATATGAAGTCTGTCATTTCATCAGCGGAAAATGACATGCACCAGCTTGTTATCCCAAACAGAGTTTCCAACACACTTCAATCCACACATACTGGTTAGATGAACAATAAACCAAGATTGTTAACTACCAAAAAACTAAAACTAGGCCCAGTCCATGAAAGGGGCACTCCCAGGAGAGACTGTATAAAGGCTGGAACATGAAACACCTTTGTAAACCTGAGACAGCTGCCTTGGGGACAATGACAGGGAGAATCCCCCAAAGTGACTCCTTTGTTTCTGCTCTTCTCTGGCCTCCGATTGTTCCTTCCAACGTGGAGTACTTTGCACTTGTCTCTACTGAATTTGATCCTATTTACTTCAGATCATTTCTCCCGTTTGTCCAGATCATTTTGAATTTTAATCCAATCCTCCAAAGCACTTACAACCCCTCCCAGCTTGGTGTTGTCCTCAAACTTGATACGTGTAAGAGAGAGACTGTTACTGGGAGGGTTTCCCCATGTGTCAGTACCTGGTGGGAGGGGGCTAGGCCTGTACTGGAATAAGGTCACTCTGTGCTTCACAGTGTGCTAGAACCTAGAATGTGCATTAGCAGGGGAAAAGCTGGGGGGAATCGGCTTGTGGAATGGACAAAAGCCTAGTCTGAATTCTCACACCTTGGCCTTTTCACTCCGGCAGGCCAGAGAATAACATCCATGTTTCGCTGCAGATCATCTCGTCCTCCCAGGGGCAAGGAAATGGCTGCAATGGAGCTGGCTCAGGTAAGAGATTATCAGGGTGGCGGGCTCTGCTTGGAGGTTGAGGAGCAGTAAATGCATAAGAGGGTGGGAATTGCTAGAGGTGGTGGGAAGCAGGAAATATCTCGGGTGGAGAAAGGGAGGGGACAGCATGTGACAAACCTGCTGAGACTTGTGTAAGTGTAGGGCGTGATGGGTTGTCACCCCCAGGAGGCAGTTTGTGGAGCTTCTGGGAACTGCTGTGTCCTCTAACCCTCACGCTGGGCTGGCCCTTCTCACACTGCTTTGCTGGAGATTTCGCCAGCCTCTCCAGGGCCTGTTATCACCCAACACAACAGCAGGTGGCGCCATGCAGCCAACTAAGCTACCTGAGTGCTTTACCTAAGCCACTCAAGGACAGATAGAAGACAAGAGCCAATTTCCCACTCCCCAACCTTGCACACTTGCTGTAGTATAAATCCAGAATGATACCATCTTATAGTGCACAGGGATCTCTATAATGCAAGCTCATTAATGTAGTTCCCCTTCCCCTCGATATGGGACAGATGTGCACAACAAGCTGAGATTTTCCCCAGACACTTCACTCAAAATACGCTGGTTAAGATAAAGCATCAAACAAGTTTATTAACTGCAGAAAGATAGATTAAGTGATTATAAGTGATAACAAACAGATCAAAGCAGATTATTTAGCAAATAACCAAAACTCAGACTAAGCCTAACATACTAGATGGATAGAATTTGAATTAGCAATTTCTCACCCTGACTGATGGTACAAGCAGTCCCCCAAGTTTCCATACACAAGCTAGAAATCTCTTGATCCTGGGAGCAGCACTTGCCCCACATCCGTTTTTGTTTCTCAGGTGTTTCCAGAAGTTCTCTTGTGTGGAGAATGAGGCCAAGAGATGATGTCACACCCCACCTTATGTAGCTTTTCATATGGTGGGAACCTTTTGTTCCAAACTCAGTTCCTAGTCCAGTTTGTGGAAAAATACAGATACAAAAATGGAGTTTAGTGTCATGTGGTCTGGTCACAGGCCCTGCTGAGTCATAGTAGCCATGATTCATAGGCTGGCTGAAACATTCACAGGAAGGCTAAGCTCTTCCACAGTCCATTGTCTTTGTTGAGCCATCAGCACTGTCTGGCTTCTTCATTGTTGTACCTGAAAGGCTCATTGTGGGTGTTACCCAGAGTAAGCACATTTGAAATACAGATACAGAGTCAATATCCATAACTTCAGATACGAACATGATATGTGCACACAAATAGGATAATCATATTCAGCAAATCAGAACTTTTCCAGTGACACCACACATGATGCATCTTCTACAAAATAGATCATAATTATGTCCTAATCATATTATAATCATACCACTATGATGAATATGGGGGTGTAGTGTCAGATAGGTCCTAATTTCAAGGCACAGGAGTTGGGAATGGAACTTCCCCTCTTTGTGGAACAGGAAATAACCCTCCAGCCAGGGCTGGGACAACTTCCCAGACTCTCAGTGATGGAGCCTGAATCTACTGACATTTCATTAATTACCACCAACCCCAGTCTTTGTGGCAACTGTAAACTTTATCAGTGATGATTTTGTACTCTCTTCTAAGTCATGGATAAGAATGTTAAATAGCACAGGGCCAAGAACCAATCCCTGCAGGAACCTGCTAGAAAGAAATCCACTCGATCATGGTTCCCCATTTACTATCAGAGTTTTTAATCTGTTTAATGTATGCCGTGTTTATTTTGTATCATTCTAGTTTTTTTTAGTAAAAATATTGTGCTAATCAAGTCATGTCTCTTACGGAAGTTTAGGTATATTACATCAATACTATTAGCTGCAACCAAACTTTTGATCTCATCCAATAAGGATATCCTGTTAGTTTGATAGGCTCTATTTTCTCTAAACCTTTGTTAATGGGCACTACAATTCTGACCTTCTAACTTCTATTCTTTATGATTGATTTCCCCTTTCTTCCATATATTTTATTTAGAGAGTGATTGGATTCCTACCAGGGAGCCACTATCAGGGTCCAGAGACAGCCCCATCTCCTATATTAAGCTCTGGCTAGTAGCTATGTGATAAATGTGAAGACCCTGCTTCTGTCTGTCAGATGGGAGACACAAAGGTTCTCTCTTTCTACCCTCTGATGCCTCCTGGCTGCTGTAAGCAAGATGGGGTGGGACTCTGTTAACATGTGCCTCCCGGAGCTTCCATTTCCCTGGTGCTGCTGTTCCGTGAATAGTGGGGTTGTGAGTGGGTCAGCAGGTACTGAGTATTGGACTCCTGCTCTTTCAGGGGCCGGTGACCTTCGAGGAGGTGGCTGTGTATTTCTCCAGGGAAGAGGGGACTCTGCTGGACCCCACTCAGAGAGCCCTCTACAGAGATGTCATGCAGGGGAACTATGAGACGGTGGTCTTGCTGGGTAAGGATTCCTGTCCCTTCTGTTCTTGGAAGAGGAAATGAAGAGTGAAGGTTCATGCCACCCCCACAATGCCATCTGTACCCTGTCCTGTTTCAGCATCACCCCAATAGGCCAGTAACATACATACTACAGAGACCCTCCTCTGCTGCAGAACACTTTGGGAACAGAGCACAGGAGCAGCATCACACAATGTCAAATATCTCCTCTTTACTCAAGTAAAACTGGGGTTAGGTCCAGCATAATGAACAGAAGCTTCCTACCCCCAGCCTTCTCTCAAACCCTGAGCCTTCTCTACCCAAACCAGAATGTGCTTGGGGTGTAACAAGCAGGCGGCTGGAGTCAGAGCTGCCAGTCCAGGGTTACTTATCATACAGACACTCAGTGCGTCCTTGAACGCTGGCTGGGAGTATCCAGACAGGGGAGCTCCAGCAGCAGAACACTGAATCTCACCCAGGATTACAGATGACACAACTCCTCGCCGATCTGGATTGCACCCCAGCATGTGAAAATGGCCTAGGTTGGTAGTGACATTTCTTGAGACATGGAGAGTCTTGCTCCCATATCACCAGGTGTAATAAAAATAACAGGAAAGGCCAAATATGGAAAACTGATTGTTCAGCTTGCTTTTGACCTGCATCATATTTTGCAATATATTCCAAATAAGGAAATTAACGTGCAACGTATGTGTCATTGTTTGTGGTTTTAAGCTGTAAAAGGCTTGTGTGATTTTTAGCTCAGGAACAGTATTCCAATAGCTGTCGCCCCCTGCGTGCTTGTAACCAAGAAAAGAGCCTCAGGCTGAGCTGATTCAAATATTAATCCTGTGGTCGTTTTCCACAACAGCCTCAATAGGTCCCTGTGATGGAATGTAAGGCTACATCTAGACTACCCACCGTATCGGGGGTTTAAAATCGATTGCTCGGGGATCGATATATGGCGTCTCATCTAGACGCAATATATCGATCCCCGAGCGCGCTTATATCGATTCCGGAACAACACCAACCCCAACGGAGTTGCTGATTTGACAGGGGAGCCGCGGCATCGATCCCGCGCGGTGAGGATGGGTGAGTAATCCGATCTTAGATATTCGACTTCAG